>NC_046665.1:17805924-17814851 GCF_010883055.1 Belonocnema kinseyi | reverse complement strand
GAGGCTTTTGCTGGATCGTCGTATTGATTCCTTTACAGACTGTAACCACCTATCTCACGGTTGTGAGACGTGGTTATGGCTGAAATTTTACCGCGATTTCGACAATTCGTATCATCTCTAGTTGTTATACGCAAATACTAAAATATCTTTATAATATTCACAGTGAACAGATAACGTTCAGATTAAATTGCATGCACAATAAATCTGAAGGATAATTTTTTTCTGAAACAAGATTAAAACAGTTGACAACTACGTGAAAGCTGCAAATGTGCTTCTATATTTTCATTGTTTAGAAGGGTTTTTATCCACTTTCAGATAGGAATTATTCTTTGGAATGCTCTGTTTTCCCCCCTCACACAAATTATTTACGCTCCATGCAAATGAGACTCTTTCGAATTTTTAACTATTTATTTTGAAAGTTAATTAGGTTAAAATCTGAAAGTATTTCAATTTTTTTAAAAAGCTTTAACTTTTTTCCGATTCTTCAAAATAAGTTTTCTCTTTAATTTAATTTTCCTTATCTCTTTGAAAATGTTAAAAAGTTTAGAAATAAAAGTGTGGTAGCAAAATGTTAAGAACAGAAATATTTCCTAATCTTAAACAATCATTTACAATTTCAACATTTTCTTCTATCAATAACGCCTAGCAATATTAAGAAGTACATTTTATGACGAAGTAAAATGAGTTATTATGAAATTTCGATATAGAAAATTTATAGTTCCGAAAATGTATAAATCTAATTAATAGATAAACAACCTGAAAACAGTCACTAAAAGTTATTTTCACCCAGTGCCGCAGCCAATAATGTTTTTGACAATGTTTTTTCCACAGATACCCCCCAACCCCATTCCACATAACAAATCGTAACGAAACAAGAAGACCTTCCCACCGGGTACTACAAAATCCCATTTAATGAACATGGCAGCTTCCCAAATACGGCCCAAAAATCAGAAAACCACGTTTTTACGTATTATTCCTACTCTTTCGCAATATCTGTCATCTTTTTCATGCAAGTTATTACTGATGGACAATTTGAATATTTTCCCTTACCTTTTAAACTATTTTCAATTGTTAACAAAGAATTTAATTATTTAAACAATTATGTCTTCCTAAAAAGTATACAAAATAAACGTATTTTCTGAATAAAATGTTATTTTTTGTCATTGTTTGCAGTAGTAAATGTTTAGAAAAACATTATGTAATTATTTAAATAATTATTTATTGTCTAGTTTAAGTTTTTTTTTAAATTGAGCTACAGGTATCAATTTTCTATTCAAATTAGTATCCTTTGATACTTTTTGTTGCATAATTTTTATACACTTATTTTAAAGCTTTATTTGTTTAAACAATATTTATTTGCTCAAGCAGTTTTTTTCGAAAATTATAAAAGTAAAATAAAATATAACACATGGCATTATATTTCTAACTGTATGGGGCATAGATAGTATACATGTCCCACTTTTTAGTTGCTTCAACCAATATAGTTTGTTTAAATAATTACTTTTTTAAAAATGCTTTAAAAATTTTAAATAATTTGATGTTTACCATTTTATTTAATTTTGTTAGTTATCGAAAAATAAGTGCTTAAGAAAAAAATGTTTAAACAAATAGAAATTTCGTGAATAATAGAAGAAATTTTTTAAAATTATGTTATTATTCAACCAAATGTAGCGTAGAATAACTATTTGAGTTGACATTTATAGCTCAATTTCTACAAGTTTTGAAAATAAACAATAAATTATCGTTTAAATAATTGAAAATTGTATACACAGTCATTTTAAGTATTGGAATTGTCCGTTAATAATTATGTACATGAAATAGACGACGGAAATTGCTAAAAAGTAAAAATAATACGTAAAAATGTAATTTTTTAATTTTTGGGAGATATTTGAGGAACTGTGGGGAGGGTGTGGGTGGGTTGAAATTTGGTTGATACTCCTCTTTAATCCCTAAAAAGTTAGGCACGTTTCGATGAATCTCTGGAACATGAGTTTAATTTTTCGTAAAATTAAAATTTCCCCATGCTAATTAAATGGGATTTTGAAGTGCATTTTTGGTTCACCCTGTTGTGAACGCTACCCAAGCATCTGGCATGTCACAAACAATAACAAATTACTTATTGAAAATTAGTACCCAGATCCACAGCTTCTGCAGAAGTAGGCAAATTTTCCCACTCTTGCCGTTTATCTTGTGGTATGTTAGGTACTAACTCTTTTAAAATTTGATTTTTTTCCTTATCATTCATGCCACGAGGTACTGTTAACGTTGGACCCAATGGATTTGTCACCAGGAAAGGATGTTTTAAAGTGAAGTGACCTTCTTCCTTTCTTGAAGTGAGCCTCTTTTATATCACTTAATCGCGGCAAGTCCGAATTCTTTTGTCGCTTGCGCGATCCCTCGTCGTTGAGAATTTTAAACTCCTCCACTTTCATATTCACAACTTCGATTAAACTACTCACTTTTTGGAGGAAGACCTTAAAATCTTCATAAGTTAGTATTTCCTCGGTTTTCTTCCTAAGAGCCCCAATCTGCCTGTGAACACTATCAGCTTTCATGTATGTGTGGCCGACCTCCAGGTATTTCAAAGTAACAGCTTGAGGACCCCACACAGCATTCACGGTTTGCAAAAGCATTTGAAAAATTGTCCAATTTTTGTTTTCCGCGGCGCAGTTGTCCATCCAAAAAATGAAATTTTTGGATAAAGAATTTTCGGCAGGCAGGATCACTTTTAAATAAGATGACGCGACATCCTTCGCTATGCGACCTGTTATTGCGTCGTGCCACACAACGCAAAGTTTTCAGCCTTGTGCTCGAAGAGATGCGAAAGCTTCATTCATTACCACCAAACGACTGACAGAAAAACTGTTTTTTGTTGTTATTTTTGGCGGAATGATTATTTTCTGCATATCAACGGCATAAATATCGGTGGTGGCATTCCAAGTAGCTTCTTTATCCTGGCAGTAAGCTTTCCGTGCCTCTGTGTAATAAATCTTATGCTCCTCGAACTTCTTGCAGAGATCACATTCTAAAGAGTGAGCGTTTTCAATTTCCGCAGGGCACTGATGGTGTTTTTTCCTCTCGCACAAATCGCAGACATCTTCTTTCGGGCTATCAAAACCGATGTTCTCTTTCACGAACACCGTTCGATTAGTCTCGTGGGAAACTGGGAAATTTGGAAATTTCCCCATGTAATTGTTGTACATAATCTGCAGGTTTAGCTTGGACTCTAAGTACCTTCGATTAGGAGAATTGATGGCACGATAGTGGGATACTTGCGGATGATAAGAGTTTAGGTGTTCCAGAATCCGCCCTCCATCCTTCGATCCCTGGGATTGTCGTCCGCGCTTGTTAAAAGTGTCCGGTAACCCAGCATCTCCTGTTTTTCCAAGCATTAATTCGTGCACTCTTCCACATGTCTTGAAGCAGAGAGTACTCAAGAACATGCTCTTACACACCTTAATTTTTTCGTGTTTATTGGACATTGTGTAGATATAAGTAGAGTTTCTTTTGTCCTCTATATTTTGAATTTTTTTTAGTTTTCTTCTTTTAACATCTTTTGATGAAATATGCGCATCCAAGAACAGTCGACGTTCACCGAAGCCCAACGAGTAGAAATGATCGAAAAGCAGCTTCCTTTCTTCCGGTAAAAATTTCTTTGAGCATTGCTGTCTGCAACTTTCTTTGCAAGGTGGCAATAAATTATACTTGATTTCAGTGGAGGATTCCGTGACATCCACTGTAAAAATAAAAGTTACAAAAAAAGTGTTAAAATAATTATTATGTATCATTGAGAAAGAAGGTGGGTCAGAAATTGAAAAAAATCTGTCATTCAACTATATATCTTCAATCGAAAACAGTTGATTTTAACGAAAAAATACGCAAAGAAATTCATTTTAACTACAAAAAAAAGGAGTAAAAAAAAACAAAAATGAACTTTTTAACTAATAGTTAAATTTCCAACAATTCATTTTAAGGCAAAAATGAAATAACTACACGCCTGTCGTAAAAAAAATCCATTTTCAAAAACATACACGAAATTTAGAAAAAATTACTTGCACTTTCAATCAAAGAAATTGATTTTGAAGTAAAATAATGAATCTTGATCAACAAAAAAAATAATTTTGTAGAGCAATAGTTAGATTTTTGATATGTAATATCACAAATGGGAAACCAAAAGATCAATTTCCTACTAAAAAAGACAAGACCCCAAATCAACCGCTTAACATTATAAATTTCGTTGAAAATAGACACTTAATGCAGGAAAAATCAATAAAAACATTTTTATCATTCAAAATTGCCTAATTTTAACCAAATATTTAGGGGTTGATTTAAGGTGGGTTCCAAATGCGCTAGAGGGATGAAAGTTTTTAGTTGTTCTTTCGGAACATAATTCAGTAATAATCAGTGAAAACATTCAGACTTTTCAAATATTACATTTTTCATTCGTTTCCGTTTTTTGTAGCGATCCATCACTGGCCAATCTGGCAATGGGTAATTCAGATGCCTCTTGAAGGAAGGCATCTTCCCTAATATTAACCCCTATTTCCTCAAGTAGGATGCTAGATGAGAGGGTGGGGTTGCCACCCACCCCTCTAGGACCCAACCCCTCCGTCGGTTTCCTTACTTTTGAGGTTCCCGTCCCCATGTGTTGAGCTGCCATGCTCTCAAGTGCCGGCCGTCGGGTTATATCGGACCCGTTCGCATTGCTTCTCAGAGCTCACGTGACCCCCATCGCTCCTCGTACTGCAGCCCTTCCGGCTCGCCTTCATCGCGCAACTGTTAATATTTCGCCTTATACCGCACTGTCTCTACAACCCTAACCAAGCTACCCTAACTAACACAAAATATTATTACACTTCGGACAAATTCTAACACTCATAAAAATTTTGACAATCGAAAATAATATTGTGGCAGATCAACTTACCGTTTGATTGTCTTGATGACAACTGGTCTCTGAAAAATTGTAATTTGTTTCACTCTAAACTTAGAATTTTTTAAAAATGATTTTTCACTATGAACTTTCACTTATTCCTTTCAGGTGTCACTCCTACTACCAGTTTCTTCGGTTTTCTGCATCCAGTAGTTCCTCGTAGAAATTCCTCCGATGGACTTGACGATGATGGGTCGTCCAGGGCCTCCGAGTCTTCGCACGTCTTCTTCGGGGTCTTCCTTGTCCCTTTCCTCTTGATAACCTCCTTTAGGGACCTTACAATAATCGTTCCTTACCTAGAGGTGGGTCAGAGACAAGGAAATGTGACCTTCTTCTTTGGCTCGTTCTCAGCTCGTCGCAGGAAGCAGTAGCAGTCCTACCGACTGCGTCAAATTTTGTGACACGCCCTTCTCTTTTTAGCGCGCCAAAGTTTGAAGTTTCAAATCCTCTCAATGGAATCTGCTAAGTACACCAACGGTGATTGTTTTCCTTGCTGTAGTTCCGTTGTTTTAAGAGGTTAGAACCTCAACTTCCTCAGACTAAGTGTCCGGTAATAAATCTCTAAATCCTTAAAATAGCAAATTTTATTAATGAAAGGATACTATTAAAATAAATAAACCATATTTTAAAGTGAATTTAAACTACTTTACATTTTATAACACCAAATATAAAATTTACATACATCCAATCCTTTTCAAGAATTCAATTAAGTTCAACTCTGATTTTAAAACGAAGCGAATCAGAGACTAACCAGTCGCGACCGTGGCAAGGATCTGTCTGCTTTTTCTGAATGAGTTCTTGTTATCAATGGGTCTGACACAGCAACCCATGATCCCCTACTCTCTGTAAATTGCCCTACATTTTATTTGCCCTACAAGGAAAGCAACCAATGAGTCTTCTTAATCCCACTTATAATCTTGAAAACAAACCACCTACGCGATAATCACGGGTCCTCCCTTGACCCGTGCAAAAATTCATGATAGCCGCGACGGCGGCTGCGGCACATTAAACGGATAAGAAAAACCATTTTTAAGCACGTACAGGAATTCAACAGTTATAATTCCGACAAGTACACTTCCGCCTACAAAGCGCCTCCAATAATGTTATTTTGAATCAACAATTCACAACTCAAATGTCTTTACGTAGTTAAAATTTAAGAGTTACAGCAACATCCCTTGAAATAAAAATCCAAACTAATTTAAATTTCAGCCCCCAAAGTTTTAATCAATGATCCGCGAAACCAAAACCCATTGAGATAAGTAAATTTACGAGAATTCTCATTGGCCACTTCCTATTAATATATCTTGCTAAAATATAAGCGATTCTATATACAAAATATTATGTACAGGAAATTCCATAGCATTAAAATTAGTCCTTTGGAATTTCCGTTTCGGTTTCGTACAAAGAAGTTTTTGTATGGATAGTTATTAATATTCTTAATTTTTAACTATAATTCGAATAGTTTTAAATTTTGCCGCTGAAATATTATTATTTTGTCGGTAAAACAGCTGTCTCTTACAAATTGCCTGATCCACCCAAGCGTCTAAACCGGAAGATCGCACCATCCAACTACCTTGCCCCTTGAATCTTCACCCGTCGAACAAGTCCAACAAATAGCCGATACTAAGTCGTTAAATACTTTAAAATATAAATTAAAAATTTTATATTGAGAGTTTTGAATTACTATTTTTAATTAATAAATCAATTATTTGAATACATGTTGCATCAAGAAAATATACAGGTGCATAAGATGTACTTTTAAATTGAATTAAAATGTAATTGTATCGTAATAAATATTTTTAGCTGCTACATCTTTTACGGAAAAAATTAGTCATTTTGCAATTAAAATTTTCTGTCTATGAATAATATTATTTTGTTGTTTTGAAAATGAGGCGGTAGTTTTTATGATAATCTTGTAGGGCTTTTAAAAGCAATGTTTTTCTTTAATTTACTTTTTTTCATATCGTACGTTGTTTGGCTTATTTTTTTTTATTTTCGATCGATATTAACAATATTGAAAATGCTATAACTCTGAGGATTTTTTTTGTATAAAAAAAGTCTTCACGATAAATTGTTTGACTTTCTGAGTACGATTAACAGCCGTAAATAAAAATGTTAAGTATAAAAAAATGGTCCCAAATTTTTTTCCAATGGTCTAACTTTTTGAATTTTTATCCTAAATGGCTGTTTAACGAACTCGTCCTTTCTTTTCGGACTATTCGGGCCTTTCTATTCTTATACTTTCTCAATCATAAATGATGAGAATGAGAAAAATTAGAGGCCCTTTAATTTTTTTTTTATTAATTTCAGTTTTTAAATCATTTGAATTCTTTAAAGTAAAACGCTGTTACTTTTCTCTGTAATATTGATATTTTATCCAATATAAATAAAATTGAAAATAAAGTTTCTTAAGTATAGTCTCAATAAACTTGTTCTCTGTCATTCTTTTATTTGTTGTAATTTCGTTTCCTGAGTCTTTTCGATTTTTCGTTGTACATTTTTATGCTAAACAAATTTTAAACTATACGTTATGAGGATAATTGAAAATTCTAATTTTCGTGGACAAAACCCCAGGGGAACTGGATCCGATTTACGACACATCAGGTTTAGTTCGCCCTGATTTTTATCCACGAAAATTAAAATTTTTACTTGCTGAATTCGAAGTTTCTCTCAAATAGTATAAGGGACTTCCCCGATCTTTTTTTGTGGGATAGCAAGAAAAAATTTTATTCAGCTGAATAAAAATAGTATGCGTGTACACTATTTTAAAGTTAGGATCGCCAATCGAAAATAATTTTAGAAATAAACTTTTTTTAATTTCCTACAAACAACGTTAGCTCCGGGTCATTAGTTACTATGTTTATCTGCTTTTCCTAAGTTTTCGATCAAAAATATTGTACGCTACGATAACAAAATGCGCGCACAGTGCGAGCGTTATCGCTCGCACGCGTGCGGATTATCCCGCACGCAGCGCCATCACTCGAGCAGACAGATGAGTCTTCATATGCGACGCATATCGCTCGCACGTGTGAAGTTAGCACGCATGAGGCTGACATGCGACCTTTAAAATGCATGTAGGATTTAAAAATAGATTGGTTTAAACATTATTATTGAATAAAAAGAAGAATATTTTCTCATGAAAACATTTTATTTTTATAATTAGAAAGAACCCCCTACCAAATGTGCAGAAAATATCCTCTTGTTAAAAATTTGTAATATAATTTTTTTTTTTGTATTTTTGAACCTACTTAAAATTTGAAAGGAAAAAGTAAGAAAAATTCACAGTTTTTAAACAAACACTTGTCAAAGTTTCAATTTTTACATGTATTTTAATAGGAAAATGCTTATTTTAGTGAAATATTTGTAATTCTCCAAAAATCTTAGTTAGATTTGGCTAAAAGTTTAACATTTTTGACTATGAGACTTACCGAAACAAGAGTTTTGTACCCGCGAACTAGAAAGATTCACGATTTTTTGGGTATAGAGCATGTTTTGGGGGTATTTTCATACCTTAAACCTCCAAAGGTATGAAAATACAGCCAAAACATGCTTTATCCTAAAAAATCGTTAATCTTTCTAGTTCGTGTGTATGAACCTTTTTTTCGGTAAGTCTCATAGTCAAACTGTGAAACTTTTAGCCAAATCTAACAAAGATTTTTTGAGGAATACAAATATTTCACTAAAATAAGCATTTTCCTATTAAAATACATGTAAAAATTAAAACTTTGATAAGTATTTCTTTAAAAACTATGCATTTTTCTTACTTTTTTCTTTCGAATTTTTAGTCTGCAGGTTCAAAAATACAAAAAAAAATTATATTACAAATTTTTAACAAAAGGATATTTTCTGCACATTTGGTGGGGGGTTCTTTAAAATATTTATAAAATAACTGACCAGCCTGTGATAATACATTTTCAATTATCATATATCGACATTTTTTTAACGAATATAATAATATTTCACTTTAAAACCCGTGCCATTTTTTAAATTTTTAAGA
>NC_046665.1:17801839-17805824 GCF_010883055.1 Belonocnema kinseyi | reverse complement strand
ATAGTATTGCATTTAAAATATAAAAAAGTAACGATCTCAACTGAAACCAAACAATTTACAATGCTCTCTCACGGTGAGCCTTAACCGACTTTAACTAAAAAATTATATTACAAGAAATGCTTTCGCGGAATATTATTCTATCATAATATGCATGCTTCTTTAGCAATACTTTAAAATAATTGTGGTTGCGCTTTTGTCAAAAATTCAAAATTTGGATTTTTAAAACAAAACAAAAATTTAAATTTTTTCAAATTAGTCAGAGAAGTTAAAGCTACAAAAATGGAGTAAAGTAGTTCATACAGAAATTTTTATAAAATCATAATTGTGAAATCTACGAAGGTTTCTGTAATCGTTTAGTACAAAAACAGAAACCTTCGTAGATTTCACAATTACTATTTTATAACAATTTTTGTAGGCACTTTTTTACTCCATTTTTGCAGCTTAAATCCCTCTGATTAATTAAAAAATTTTACAAATTTTTTTTGGAAAATCTAAATTTTGAATTTTGGAAAAAAGCGCTCCCACAATTATTTTTAAGTTTTACTACAAAAGAATGTATATTATGATAGAATAATATTCGACAAAAACATTTCTTGCAATATGTTTTTTAATTAAAATTGGTTGAGGCTCACCGTGCTCTATTACATTTTTTAAATTATATTTTTCAAACTAGTTTGTCATATTTATGTATCACATTCGTCATCCCCGAAGGAACCATTGTGGTCGGAAAGGTTTTCTTCTCCTGCTGAACCTTTTTGTGCTTCCAAAACCGCAATTTGTTTTAACAAGTCCTCCTCGTTTCCATCCAAAGCCCTTTGATTTTTGAGAAGAACCTTCTTCTTCAAATTCCTATAGCGCTGCTTCGTTGTTCTTAGAACCTCCAGCATTTCACTCTTAAAGTGTGCTCGGTCGTCTGGCCCATTGAACTGGGAACACCTTTGAGCTGCCTCTGAAAAATAAATTGAAGAATTATTGAAATTTTATTTGCATACTATAAATTATTTCATCAAATTTAGTCATTTATAAATTGTAATTACGATACAAAATGTTTGACACCCTGATTTCGCCAAATATTAACCTGTTTTCGCCCCCAACCCAGGTAAACTGACAAACCAATTCATCGGTCAACATCTCTTTCAGTCGAAAGTTAAGAAATTCTCTTAACTTGGAACCACCTGACTGAACCAAATGTCTGCACTGTAACAAAATTATTATTAATATTTTGAAGTAACTTTGGATCAAATGTAATTTTAAATGATGATTAAGGGTACATAACATGATAAATAAATTTCCTGCAAAAAATTAGTCGGGAAATTTAACTTTAAATAACTGTCTAAAAGATCCCGTTTATAAATTAGTCCAGGCTTAAAATGTTACAAGTTTGAAGTTCTAGTCTTTGAATATTAATGGTTAGGTAAAAAAAACTGGGAAAAATTTAAAGAATTTTCCAAATAAAGTTTTGGTGTGTTGAAGAGTCAACTAAAATGTTTTTTGGATGAAAACTCAACTATTTTTGTTGTTGAAAATTTGTTTCTTTGAATTAAAAATCCCTTTGTTTTAGAAGAAATTTCAGTTTCTTAGCTAAACATGAAACTATTTGGTTGATAATTTAACTGCTTTGTAGAAAATTTAAGTATTTTCATAGAAAATTAACTTTTTCTTTTAAATTTATTTTTTTAACCGAAAACGTACCTTTTCCATTTTTTCAATTTCTCTTTTTTAGTTGAAAATTCTCCTTTTTGTTAGAAAAATAATCTTCTTGGTTTTAAATTTAATGTTTTTAGTGTAAATATAAGTGTTTAGTGTAAATATAAATAAATATATTTTTTAATGAAAATGTACTTATTATGAGAATGGAAAAAATTGAGCTATTTACCATTTTTGTACGCAGTTCAAAATTATCTTTATCATTGAGCGAATTGAATTTCTCGACAGTTCTCATGGGAAAGCCAGTTAGTGGTTCCATCAGACGTTTCGAGAGCTTATTGGCTTCGGTCACATTTTTTTGATTAAACTCTTTGATGAACTGAAGGCAAACTTTCAGACAAAAATATTTCAGGAAAAAATTTATTTGAACTATTTATTAATCTATAACTTACTTGAAGTTCGCCACCACTGCTTTCTAAAAAAAGCTTAATTCTTCATTATCTTTAGAATTCTCTAACTCGCCCTCTTCATCTACATCTTTACAATATTTGTCTTCATCTTCAGGGAACAGTTGTGTTTTCCGTGTCGCTGATTTGTCTTTACATGATGTGGAATTCACCGGCTTTTTTCTGGAAGAAGTCAAGAAAAATTATTGTTACATGACATAAATGTATTAAGTAAATATTTATTAATATTTACTAACGCGTGCTCGGAACTTGAGTTTGCGGTCAGTTCTTCAGACGCATTCGAGTTCAAGCAGACAGTTTTAGTTGAGACAGAAGAATTTAGCCTTATTGGTAAATTTTTCTGCGACTATGATGTTGAGGGCTGTGGATTGGGTGATTTATTTTTGTATCTTACTCTGCAACGCAGCATGTAGGACTTTCAATTGCTCATCTATCTCAGCAGTATATTTTGACTTTTTGGCAGGAGATCGGTCTTCCGAAATTTGAGAATTTCATCGGTTTCTTCGTTTTGTTTCTGATATCATTTTGCTCCATGTTTCTGAAATGAAAAACATTATTTATATTTTATTTCTTTTTTTTCTTTTCACAAGTTAAACAAAAATCATTGGAAAAGAACGTTTAAAAAAACATATTATTCATGAAAGCAACTTAAGCAACTTTTATTTTTTAATAAAATATACAAAAATCTAAATACAGGAACGTAAAAACTTTGTCCTGTGGCAATTACATGAAATTATACAACATAACAGGGTTAGCCATATTTCAAAAAACATGAACATAAATATTTTCTTCTATTATAGGTCTTTTGTCTGAAATATTTAATATTCTATATTGATGTGGCCAGAATTGATCCAGGCCTTTATCCACTTTAGCACCATCTGTACTAAAGTCGATAATGATATTTTCTGGCAACATATTTACAGGAAGACCTTCCAATTTCTTCAAAAGAGTCTTTTTAAAACCAATATGCAGATATTCACCACCTGCTATTTGCTGAACTCTAGTGCTAGCAACAATAGTCGGGGTGTCGAATACAGTTCGCGCGTCCTTGGGTAAGGAAATCAAATTGAAAGGAAACCGTCTTAATGTTTCAAGTACTACGTTTCCTTGGCTGTGTTTCATATTTGCAGCTAAGAGAGCATTTTTTAAAGCCCTTCTCTGAAAATCCGCCAGATTTGGTTGAATCTCGATTTCTGCGTTCCCGTCTTCTGAATCACTTGACCCGCTAGTAGCATCGTCGTTTATAATTCTCGGAGGAATATTATCATCTTCCAAATCTTCATTGATGTCTTCCTCATTAGAGCTTTGACTTTCTTCATCAACATCAGAATTAGAAACTTGTTCCTCAAGGGAATATTGGATATCTTCAGCAGGAAAAACGTCCAATGGTAGTCCTTGAAATATTTCGGGCTCATCAGCCGTAGAATCATCAGAATCCGGTTCAACATTATATCTATTTTCACGAACAGTTAACAATCGTCTTCTCTTCTGTCTCGAACTAAGTTCCGAAAATTTTTTTAATTTCGCAGACATCTCGCTCTGCTTCCCCCTTGAACTGTGTTATAATTCCTAATAAACAGGCAAAAATGCTGATTTTGATATGATGAAAACACTTTTCTCAGTGACGTCTAAATAATGTCATGTTTCTTCGCTTTTAGCTAAAGAAATTTTAATCTCTGATATTTAATTTTATTCACAAAAATTTGCAATGAAGCACAACAAAAAAATTCGCGCTATCTTACTTTTTGATTTTTGATTATGTCAAAATTAAGAACTACAATTAATTAAATTAAAGAACTACAATTGTGCCTTTTTAGAATGTTTCTGGAGTTCAGAAAACTCTGTTTACGTTCTCTGATACATTCGGGGGG
>NC_046665.1:17799673-17801739 GCF_010883055.1 Belonocnema kinseyi | reverse complement strand
ATTCCTTCGAGACCACCCCTGGACAATTGTCCGCGACTGCCTATTTATTTTTGTAACCATATTCAGCAGAAACCCTTGGTACAGGGACCCTCTATCTGCAACTCGAGGACGCGTTCGGTGGCTTTGTCGTAGACCCCTCGGTTTGATTCTAGAGGAATCAAAACCGAACCGAAAATATATATATATATAACAATGCATTGCACAATTTTTTTCACTCAAGAGGGCAAGCCCCCCCCCCCCCAAGTTTCCATTTCTTGAGAAAGAAAGTCCCTAATTTTTCATTTTTCAAAATTCGAAAAAAGTACTTCAAATTCCTATTTAATTAACAAGGGAACATTTTTAATTTTCGAAAAATTGAACTCATGTTCCAGGGTTTTATCGAAATGCACTGAACTTTTTAGGGATTGAAGAGGAGTGTCTACGAAGTAAAACTATACTAATAACTTTTATCTCACCCCCCTTTTCCTCCATGCAGCCACCCAAAAATCCAAAAACCACATTTTTACGTATTATTGGTACTTTTTGGCCATTTCTGTCGTCTTTTTCATACAAATAATTACTAATGGACGATTTAAATAGTTACCATGAATTTTAAACAATATCCAAATGTTTAAATAAATTAAAAATTATTTAAACTATTATTTAGTACCAAAAAATGTGAAAAATAATCGTATGTTCAGATTGAAATAAAACTTTTTGTCATTGTTCGGAAAAGTAAATTTTTCTAAAA
Source organism: Belonocnema kinseyi (assembly GCF_010883055.1). Lineage (NCBI taxonomy): Eukaryota > Metazoa > Arthropoda > Insecta > Hymenoptera > Cynipidae > Belonocnema > Belonocnema kinseyi. The sequence continues at coordinate 17,801,009 of NC_046665.1, read as the reverse complement.
ATATTTTGTAATTCTTTAAACAATTATTCATTTTTTATTTTAAGAATTTCTAAAAATTGAGCCAGAAATGCCCACTTTTTCAAATTGGTATCCTGTGATATGTCTTGTAGAATACTTATATAATTTTAAGACATTTCTTCTAATGTTTAACAAATTTATATTTATTAATGATAAGATATGTTTAAACAATTGAAAAGTGGTTACTGTATTCTTTCTATGCACTATACAGTCGGAAACGTAACTGTATTTGTTCTATTTTATTTCATTTTTTTAGTTAGTGAAAAAGAACTGCTTGAGCAAATAAAGATTGTTTAAACAAATAGAAATTTATTGAAGATAAGAAGAAATGTATCAAAATTATGTAATTGTTCAACAAAATGATGTAATCCATTTGGCGACGGTGAATGCTAGGGATACAAGTCGAGTCTGGTGTTTGAATTGTACAATTTTGACTTGCATTTCATTGAAAGCTAGCTCTAAGGCATTAAGGCACATTCGAGGGATCTGTTTACATAATGGATGTGAACATTTCTAGCGATCGTGCTAAATTCGAGTGGAGCTCATATATGTTTTTTTGAACATTTATTTAATCTTCAAAGATTGTAATTATTTAAATAATTTGCATAAATGGCTATTTTTTAAAGAATACATTAAATTTATCATGTTGCTTTGCAGATTTCCAAGAAATATTAATTATTTAAACAATTTTATTTTAAAAATTAAGAGTAAGAATGCCTATCCGATGACTATTTTCTATGCTGCTTTGTAAACCTACAAGATCTAATAATTATTGATACAATTTTAATTAAAAAACTAAGAGTTTGCCTCTTTCTACAAGTAAATTTTTTTACGAATTTAACTAAGAATGTCTACCCAATGACTCTTTTCTATTTTGCTATGCAAATTTACATAAACTATTAATTATTCAAACAATTTTAATTAAAAAACTAAAAGTGATCTTTTTTCTAAGAGCCAGTTTGTTTGCGAAGTACAACAAAGTTAATTTTTTTACGAAGTCAAGTAAGAATGTCTACACACTGATTCTTTTTTATACTGCTGTTCAAATTTACAAGAACTATTAATTATTTAAACAATTTTAATTGAAAAATTAAAAGTTTGGCCTTTATCCTACAAGTCAATTAGTTTTCGAAATGAACTAAGAATGTCTATCCCATGACTCTTTTCTATGTTGCTTTGCAAAGTCACAAGAACTATTGAGTAATTAAAGAATTTTAATTTCAAAAACTAAAAGGTTAACCGTTTTGATATGAGTCAATTTTTTGACGGAGTCAACTAAGAATATCTATGGGATGACTCTTCTATTTTTCTATGTAAA
>NC_046665.1:17797458-17799573 GCF_010883055.1 Belonocnema kinseyi | reverse complement strand
TTTGCGAAGTCAAGTAAGAATGTCTATACAATGACTCTTTTTTATGCTGCTTTTCAAATTTACAAGAACTATTAATTTTTTAAGCAATTTTAATTGAAAAATGAAAAGTTTGGTCTTTATCCTACAAGTCAATTTGTTTTCAAAATCAACTAAGAATGTCTATCCGATGACTCTTTTCTATGTTTCTTTGCAAAGTTGCAAGAACTATTGAGTAATTAAAGAATTTCAATTTAAAAACTAAGAGTTTCACCATTTTGATATGAGTCAATTTTTTGACCGAGTTAACTAAGAATGTCTATGGGATGACTCTGTTCTATTTTGCTTTGTAAATTTACAGGAACTATTATTTATTTAAAGAATTTCAATTTAAACATAAGATTTTGGCCTTTATCCTACGAGTCAATTTGTTGTCAAGTCAACTAGGAATGTCTATCCAATGACTTTTCTATTTTGCTATGCTAATTTACCTAATCTATTGTTTATTTAAAGAATTTCAATTTAAAAATAAGAGTTTGACCTTTTTTCTACTAGTTACTTTTTTTGCGAAGTCAAGTAAGAATGTCTATACAATGACTCTTTTTTATGCTGCTTTTCAAATTTACAAGAACTATTAATTTTTTAAACAATTTTAATTGAAAAATGAAAAGTTTGGCCTTTATCCTACAAGCCAATTTGTTTTCGAAATCAACTAAGAATGTCTATCCGATGGCTCTTTTCTATGTTCCTTTGCAAAGTTACAAGAACTATTGAGTAATTAAAGAATTTCAATTTAAAAACTAAAAGGTTAACCGTTTTTATATGAGTCAATTTTTTGACGGAGTCAACTAAGAATATCTATCGGATGACTCTTTTCTATTTTGCTATGTAAATTTACAAGAACTATTATTTATTTAAATAATTTCAATTTAAGAATAAGAGTTTGACCTTTTTTCTACGAGTTATTTTTTTGCGAAGTCAAGTAAGAGTTTCTATACAATGGTTCTTTTTATGCTGCTTTTCAAATTTACAAGAACTATTAATTTCCCCTTAAAATGCATTCGATGCAGGCAGTGTGAAAATGTTTTTCAGTTAATATTATAATGCCAAAAAAGTAATAATCAAACGTGAAAATGTTGACAGGCTCAGAAGAATCAGAGATTGGGAGAATTTGGTAATATGCAATTCTGTTGATGTCAGTTATGGAGAAGTTTGTAATTAACAATGAGTTAACCAACGTAAAAATAATTTATATGGTATTTTTAAAATAGCAGATTATTTAATAAAGTCAGTAATTTTTTTCTGTTTGATGCAACTCTTTCTCTGGCAGAAGTTTTCAACCATGTCTAAAGCAGCAAAGAACAGCACATCACTTTGTTCAGAAAGAAACCTGCGAGCAATTGCTAAACCAACTTCAGCATCTCTCAATTTTGATGATGGTGCCACATCCTGATCCTCGGCATCATTCTCGTTATCAGATTTTGAAGGCTCTTGTGCCTTTACACTATCCAATATCTCACTATCTGTAGGTTCACTAGCAATAATGACATTAGTGTCTACATCAATGAAATATTCAAAAGTTGCTTCTGTGAAGCCCAACATTCTTTGTAGATCATCCCACTCTTCAGAAGTACCATCCGATAAAGTTTCGTCTTGTTCTTGTGTTGCAAGATTTTCCACGTCAGTTTTCACGAAGCCAACATTCCGAAAGCAATTCGCAATTGTATCACTAGTGACATCAGCCCAAGCTTTGTTCAAGTCGAAAATAGCTTCCAATAAATTCAAATGAGCAATCCATTCCACCATCGATTTATCCAACAATGGAAAATGAGATGTCTTCATGCGTTTTCGATCCGGTTGGAAACAAGAATTTTCACCAGCAGCCAAAATCTTCTCCTTGTTCTTGATGATGGAAGTTAGAGAATTGTCGGCAATCTTGAAATCTGCAGCAATGTCCTTCTTCCTTTTAACTCCTTTCTCGACACATCGAATGAGTTTTACTTTCCCACTCAATGATAATGTTGTATACTTAATCTTCTCCTTACTCTCGAAATTGTTAAGGTCGAAGTCCTATCAACATTGAACTACACAAGCACACAATATTCATTTATATTAGCAGCCCCACCCTTGTCGCACACG
>NC_046665.1:17792197-17797358 GCF_010883055.1 Belonocnema kinseyi | reverse complement strand
GAGGACCGAAGGAACCGAATGGAGCCTCTACAAAGTACCCGTAAGGACCCCATTGGGTCCTCATTCGGTTCCTTTAAAAAAAAACTCAAAACAACAGCAAAATCAACTTTTAAATTGTTGAATTTCGGATTCTACGTTAAAATTCCCTATAGAAGGTCACGGAATAATCGGAATAGTTTTTTTTGTAACGGTAAAAAGTTTTTAAAAACGTAGAATCGGAATTTCAAGCATTTGTGATCCTGTGTATTTTAAGCACCCCTGGGGTTAGAGACTAGAGTACCCGGCTTTGATTCCGACTCTCAGAAAGAATCGATTCCTTGCCCTTGAGAACGGACATTTTGGAATCGATTCCGCCCAGTGGAATTGAATGCAGAATTGATTCTCGAGCCCTGATTCCACGTGGATTCTCTAATATTTGTCTCTCATGTTAGACGTACTGCGCTTGCGCTAGGGCGCTTAAGATGAACACGACGCAACAACTCGTTACAATGACAATAATAAGTCACTGGACCAAACAATGTGGCAATAGGTGTGGAAGTTTATTTTTATTTTAAAACAAAGCTTTCACATTAATTTCTAATGATGTTTTAAAATTTTTCGGTGCTTAGAATGATTATTGTACTGAAAGCCTTTTCCGTTTTTTATGTTCTTTCTTTAAGGGGGTAGGTGCGTATGGATGGCGAAAAATTGACGGGCACTTTGGGATTTTTTTCTCAAAGACTATTTAATATTTTTATTTGAAATTTGGACCAGTTCTTGTTTATTATTAAAAAAAAATTCGCACAATCATTATAAACAATTAAGAAGTAAGAACACGTTAAAGGTAATCACTTTTTTTCCTCTCAATTTGTGCGGTGTTTTATACCTGTTGTGTTACTCTCAAACATAAAAATCAAATTGTTTTGTTATTGTCACATAAAAGTCTTGTCCATATACTAAGTCTAAATTATTTAAATGTTTTGCAAAAAATGGCAGACTTTTAAACAAATTTAAAAAAAAGTTTTTTATTGTTATTGCAAAAAAATAGTTAAACAATTTTTTTGCAAAAACCTTGTTTCGATTTATTTAAAGAAAAAAAATCGATATTTTTAGCCATATATACGCACCTGCCTCCTTAAATACTGCCGACAAGACCCTATAAGAAGAGAGACTGGCCATTGTGTGAAAAATAGCCGACGCTTAGAGTGTGTGTTTATATACGTGAGTCAGCTGTTGAAACAGCTGAGCTGTGAAGTATTTACGAGTGCATGAAAGATAAGAAACTTTTGAAAATATAAATAATAGAATAATTACGATTTATAAATAATGAAACATCACACCATTCATTAATTAATTAATAATATAATAATCTTAATAATTAAATATTTCTAGAATAGTAATCGACTTTTTTTGTTTGTTTGTAGCTTACAAAATGGTCATGTGTTGCATACCGAAATGTTCGGTTCAAACTAAAAAGTGAGTAATATTACAAATGTTCCCTCAAGGATCACATGTTTTTATACTCTTTTTGTATTTTCTATGTTTTGCAATTTTCGAGGTCATACAACATTAAACTTGGAAAATTATCGATTTTAACAGTGTATCATTCCCCCGGCTTTTTTTATGCAATAATAAATATTTTACCTCTTTGAAAAATTGTACATGATAGCGAACATGATAACGGATGTCCCCGAGCTCCTCTTTGGTGGGATAATTATAAAAATTTTATTTGGCTAATTTGATTAATGTGTGTGTGGGTTTTGAGGTTATGTGTGTTTCAAATCTCTCCAGCTTTGCTTTCAAACTGCCCAGATAACAATCTTGCGACGCACACTCCAAGCACGCGTGCGAGTCGCACGATGCGAGTCATAACGCACGCACCCTGCCATCACCAGCCGTAACGAGTAGAGGCGTGCGTGCGCATTGAGTCTCATATCGCCATCACGACGTCCTTCACGTATGACTGCGTATGAGAGGCTGTCTGCGACGCACGCGTGCATAAATCGTGCAGATAATTAATAAATAATAATTCCATAATAATGATCAAATTAGATCTTAGTTAAACCCTAGATATTGTTGATTTATTAAAATTCAAATATTGTTGACAGCTGAGCTTGTTTGAGAGTTTTTCGTCCGAGTCAGTCAGTGTTCCGCGTGTCTTTTTCTTTTTCTGCATCTTATAATTGCTCATCACCAAAAGATTTTTTGAAATACGAATGAAGGATTTTTTCTTATCATAAAAGACGTAGAAGAAGGATTTTAACTTCTCATCTGCGTGCTGGTAATAAAAACATAACCTTACTTTACGGCTCGCTTCGCTCGATATCTCTTAATCTCGCGCTTCACCCTCTATAACGTATTCGGAGTGGCTACGTCGTCAGATACGTCTGGCGAAACAAGCACAGTATATGTTGCTTATTTCGCCTGATGGAATTAATATGCATGAGAGAGGGGGGAAGACTGGCGAAATAAGAAGAGTAGGCTATTTCGCCAGACAGGCAGGGAATATACTTTTGCAATAAACTTACTTAATTGCAACAATTTTTAAATATTAAGTTTTTATATTTATAACCTTGAACCCGTCTCTAGCGTTATAACTGGTTATAACCTGAAATTTGATGTTTCAAAGATTGTAGCGTAAAAATTCAAGCTGCATATAAGGAAATAAATAATGTGTGCATGAGCAAAAAACCTGGAAATATCCAAAACCATTTGGGTAAGTTTCCAAAATGAGGATTTTTTATTATCTTACTCTTACTTATATTGTATACTTATTTTTATTGCAATAATTATCCTTCCAAAAGATATAAGTATAAGTCTAAGAAATTAATTTAATCAATTATCAAGTACTTTTGAAATGATGCATTTTTAATATTCACGCATAATGTGTAATAAAAGGTGAGTTTTAATTTTTCATTAAATGGTAATGGGTTTATGAAAAAATATATTGTATAAATGGTAATGGGTGTATACAGTATATCTTTTCATATATGAAAAAATATATTGTACAAATTTTTCATTAATTAGGGCGTCTTTTACTGTGACAGCTGATGATGAATTTGCGACGAAAATGTACGAATTGTTTACAGATGCTTTGTCAAAGAGTTGTTTTGAACAACATTTATATGCGGTTATCAATGCTTTAATTAAAAACATATAATTAATGCAAAAATAAATAATTTAAAAAGTCTTATGCTTAAAAATGTTGGTGCAATTGCAGAATAGGGGCTTCAGCTCTATTTTGGTTGGAAGAAAATTTTTGTTTGGCAAAAAACTATTAGAATCTTTAATTGAAGTCCTAATAAAGTGATTTGACGAGACAAAAGTTTAAAATTATGTTTACTTTTATTAATAACATGTCTCAAATATGGGTCTATCACGACATCGGAAGGATTGTACTTAACATCCGTACGGCCAGAAATACTGTAAATAATTAAAATTCAATGGTTAATTAATTAATTAAAAAGGCACCCCTGTGACTGGTCGCAGAAATAATGTTAAGTCACACCCCTGCCCCTTTTCCCCGTCTCGTGGGGGCTGGAAGGCACCCCTGTGGCAGGTCACAGAAATAATGTAAGACCGTGACAGACCCACATTTGAGACATCTTATTAATAAAAGTAAAAATAATTTTAAACTTTGGCCTTCTGAAATCACTTCATTTATACCTCAATTAAAGATTCTAATAGTTTGTTGTCGAAAAAAAAATTTTCCAGGAAAAACAGAGGTGACGCCCCTATTCTTCAATTTAACCAAAATGTTAACTAGTTATACACTAATTATTGCAAAAATTTTAATAACGTGTATATTGCGTACTTTTCTGAAATCTTAATTTATCGTTTGCTTTTTAAACAATTACTATGTATTTTTCTACAATTTTTTAGACATATGTTTTCCCAGATTAAAAAAAACTGAAAATATGTCAATTTTGTTAAAAATTACGTCTTTTATAATTAAATATTATACTTAAATTAAGAAATAAAATTTAAAAATTAATTTTTATTAATTTTAAAATGAAACCTTTTATAAAAACACATATTGTATACAACTTTTTTTCATAAATAAGACATTTGTTGAAAAAATTTCTTGAAAAGTAAAGGATCAAGATTTTGAAAAAGTACATATTATACATCTGGCATACATGCAAGTAATTTTAAAGCCAATATAAATCGAGAAATTCCATTTAAAACAAGTTAAACATATGTTTATTTACTTTGTCATTAAAACTGCAATTTATTTACCACTTTCTGTATTAAACTATACAATTTTCAGTAAATTAGATTAAAAAAATTAGCCCGTAGTAACTTTTTTCAGTAAATTAAATTTAAAAAATTAGCCCGTAGTAACTTTTTTCGTTTTTGCTACAAAATGGAGAACATGTATAAAAAATTATTTAATCTCATAATCACATGTAAGTTGTTAGTAATCCAATTGAGCCTGATTACACAAATGGTCAATTTCATTAATCATCATAGCTCTTTGTGTGTATGAAATTTCCTAATTTCGCCCCTTCCAGGTCACCTCTCTGGATCGACGCCTGGTCCCTGAAAACTACCCTTAAAATACAAAATGTCAATTCTTCATAAAAACGAGCTTTTGAGAACTGTATTCTCTTTTTTTTTACTTAAAATTATTTACATTGGTCTAGTAGAATATTTATCAACATCGGTTAATATATTTTTAATTATTTAAACAAATTCCATTTATCTAAAAAATGTTTTTTTCTTCAAAAATTCGTCGAACTGTCAGTTATTACCAATAAGTGAAGTAAATTTATTTTCAAATATTTTTCAATTGTTGAAACAATAAATTATTATTTATTTTGAACTTATAATGAAGGTTGTATATTAATTAGTTTTATATTTACATCTTACCTTCATTGTTTAAAAAACCCTTATTTGCTTCCACAATTCAATTTGTTCGCTTATTTCTTATATCATTTTAATCTATATTGTCTATCACTGTGTGTCGCGATACAATGTTGTTTTTTTGCTGTCTAGAAACATTTTCCTATACTTTTCAATCAAATGCAATCAATTATTGTTTAAGCTTGGAGGTTGTACATTTTTGGAGTGTCTTAGCATTAAGAAGACTAAATTATCGGCAATAAAATTTTGACCATATGGAACTTTTTTTTTAGTTTTCGTTTATTATAAACGATGCAAACTTCAACCAAAATATACG
>NC_046665.1:17782037-17792097 GCF_010883055.1 Belonocnema kinseyi | reverse complement strand
TTTTACATGGACGATCTTATGATCTATGCTAAAAACAGAGAGCAACTACATCTAGCTCTGGGGATTGTCGAACGATATACTAAGGAAATTGGAATGGAATTTGGGTTAGGCAAATGCGCTAAGGTTTATTTGAAGCGCGGAAAACTTGATGGCATCCCTGAAGATCCTGAGCTCGTTGATAGAAGCGCCATACGACACCTTTGCGCTGGAGAGACTTATACATACCTGGGCGTGCCACAGAGCCGCATTCAGGATGTGACATCTATAAAGGATACTCTCCGAAGCAGATACAAACGTCTCATCCGACAGATTTGGTCTTCCGAACTGTCGGCGAGGAACAAAGTATCTGCAACGAACATCCTTGCCGTCCCGGTACTACTCTATTCATTTGGAGTAGTTCCATGGACGCAGGATTTCGCCGGGAGCGGGTGCTAATCACGAAAATTGCACACGCTCCCAGCGAAATCGCGGTAAAATTTCAGCCACAACCACGTCTCACGACCGTGAGATAGGTGGTTACAGTCTGTAAAGGAATCAATACGACGATCAAGCAAAAGCCTCGTGCACCCTAAGAACACGGAGCGACCCAAGGACTACCGCCTTCTGCATTTTTCCCGCAAGTGTTTTTGCATATTGTTGACACGGAGGGATGCTTTTTAGGCCATTAGCAAGTGAAAGCTTGACACCTCCAAGAGCGCGTGTGAGTTGGACAACTAGATAGTATGTGAGCTAAATGCTCGGGGTGTGCATGGCACGCCCTGCAGCTATCATCAGGAATCTCTTGGCTCAAAATGTGGCGACGGTATGTTAAGGTGGAAATGACACCGTCTTGGCATGCAAAAATGAAACCCTCTGTACCAGACTTCAATCCGGGCGATTTAAGGAAAGCAAACTTTAGCTCACAAGACATTGACTGATCCTTCACATTTCTGTGGAAGATACCGTGCATCCTCTTATTAAGGAGCTTTTCACGAAAGTTTTTCTCTTGTGCTTTCTTAATCCGGGGTTTCAGGAGTGAGTACTCGATATAGATAAGATTCGATGCATTTTGCTCACCCCTAATACTGAAGTCAAGTCCGAGTGTTTCAGCAGCCTCCTCCGCTGCTTTGTACAGAAACGCTCCTTTGTCCACTTCTTCGTGATTCCTGACCATTTTAAAAAGAGGGTCTCTTCCATTTGCAACTCTATGTGCTGTACCCAGAATAATCCTGTTGTGGAGACATTCAAGACTCAATATTCCGCGACCACCTGGACGGCGTGAAATGTACAGTCGCACAACGGAAGACTTAAGTTGCATGGTTTTGTTCATGTGCATAACCTTTGTTGTCCCGACATCAAGGGATCTGAGCTCGTTCTTCGTCCATGGAGCTACTGCAAATGAATAGAGTACAACTTGGACGGCAAGCATGTTCGTTGCAGATACTTTATTCCTCGTCGACAGTTCGGAAGGCCTAATCTGTCGGATGAGGCGTTTGTATCTGCTTCGGAGAGTATCCTTTGTAGATGTCACATCCTGAATGCGGATCTGTGGCACGTCCAGGTATGTATAAGTCTCTCCAGCGCAAAGGTGCGAGAAGCGCCGCCATACGGCGAAATTTCGCACATAGAAACTCTTAGCAATAAGGACCGGCCATCTTTTTTAGAGTCGGGTAGCGCTGATTCCGACATACAAGTATGGCGAAATAGCCAACGATAGCTTATTTCGACATACAATTATGGTCAAATAAGTACGATATTTTATTTCACCATTCCGTAATATATGCAGGAGAGGGTGACGGTTAAAATAAAGAAAGTTATTTATATTATATGGTACATTATAATATACAAATTAATCTTAAAGAGGCAGTCGCAATTGCACCAGCGAAACATGAGAATGAGAGGCGCGTCAACCTCAAAATCTCAATACATGTTTCAGAGGTGGTTCTGGCCACCGCTGTCAGGTGGCGCAAAAATCGAATGAGCAAAATTTAAATTTAAATATACTTTGCTACTATAGCTACCCTGGCGGTCCGATAGAACCGAAAGGAGCCTCTACAAAGTACCCTTAAAGGCCCCACTGAGTCGCCCTTCGGTTCCTTCTTAAAAAACTGCAAAAAAAGAGAAGATCAACTTTTAAGTTTTTTTCTTGCAGCGTTAAAAACTCTAAAAAATAAAATACCTGTCATTTACATGGGTCAAAGGCGGCTTCAACTGCATCTTCTTTTATTAGCTGTTAATAAGCGTTCCGTCGGTAACTTTAAGAACTTTATCTGGGTGCTAGCGTAGTTCTTTTAAATGTTTAAAGGCTTTAAAGTTTCTTTTACGAAATTGAAATAGAAATACGATCATAAATAACAAGCAGAGAGGCTATATCAATAGAGTAGCCGCCACTCAAGGGTCCTTTGTTAAGCTTTCGGTTTAAAATTTAGAAGTCGATTTTTTAAATTTCTTAGTTAACAGCCTAAAACATAATAATTCGGAATCTATGGATTTCGATGATTTCGGATATCTAACTTTTTTAATGCTTAAAATTTGAATTAATACGTTTCTCGTAAATGGAATGAGATACGCCAAAAAAGACATTTTTGAATCCAACTAGAAAATTGTATCTTAGTATATAAGTTATAATTATTAATAAGTATAATGAGAAAATTAATTAATTTAAAAAATGTGTTAATAATTTGAAGAGAAACTTAAAAAGGGTGAGTCAGGTTAGCGACGGCCAACGACTGTAAATAACTCTGCCCGCCCGGTACGTCACGAATACAAAAGGAACATTATATTACCGTCGCAACTCATGAAAGGACCACTAAAAGGACCTTGAAAAGGACCCAAATCTCTCAGACTATATCAGAGACTGAATCATTCAAATCGACTTTGCTTATAGACTCAATTGAGCCAAGATGTTTCGCTGGAGAATACACAGAGATTTCTATCGGCAGGGAGGAACCGAGAGGGGACTCAGTGGGGTCTTTAAGGGTACTTTTTGGATACTTTTGGGGTCCTTTCGGTTCCTTCAGTCCGCAGAGTACGAATGAAACATTTCAATTTTAGGAAAATAAAAATAAATTGACAGGTTCGAATCCATTTCAGTTCATGCAACTTCACTTCACAGTATCATTTGCCTCTTTAATACTTTGTTCATTATAAACTTTAGTGTGAGGTATTATTTGTAGAACGTTTTAACTCACATAAAACTTACATAATGTGTCTCTGATCGAATTAAAAATGTAACAAACAAAAAATGAAAAGGTGGAGTACTTGACAAAATCGTCATTTAATATTTTCAGACGAACATTGTAATTTTTAAGATTTTCTCATTTCTCAGCAAGATCTGGAATCTGTAAGGAAAATTTAAATATCTCAATTAAGTAAAAAAGTTATAGCTGTTTAATAAAAAATTTATAAATATTTTTAAAGAAAACTTCGAAATTTAAATACTGATATCTGAACTTCTTATAAATTGGGAAAACAAGTGCTACTTAATTTTCTCTAAAACACAGCATATTTTGTTGCCAAGATATTCTACGATTTCAAGTGCAACTCTGGCCTCTGGAAAAAAAGTTTTTTATGATTTTTAGAATTGAAATGATATCGACATTCAAGCCTTATGAAAGAAATAAGTTTAAAGCTTACGAAAAACAACTTTTTTTTACCAATATTTGTTTATATAAATTGTTTATAATACTTCAGGTGAGTATAATAAAAATTATTTCTATTTTATAAGTGCAGATTAGGGTGTTTCACATTTATTTATTTCCAATTTTCATGAATATCGCCCGGAAATTTGTTTTAATCAATACAAAAATAAATCCATTGTTTTTGTCTTAAAAAATTGATATTTGGAGGTGGCGCAAGAATTAAATTCAATAATTAATTTAACTTAGTATTTAGTTTAATTCAATTTTAAGTTATTTTAACTTTTAATTTAATTGAATTTAATTTAATAATAATACGTTAATTTAATTGTAGATGGCCTAAAAATTAATTCAATTTAGCAAAAATAATTATTCAAACAAATTATTATTGTTTATAAACATCTTCTTGATTAATGCTATATAGTTGCGGTTTCTTCTGAAATGTTTAACCTAGTAAAGTAACAAATAATGCATGCTAACATAGTTTAAAAATGTATAATTTTTCTCTTTATGTATGTATGTATACTTAAACTCTCCCATTTACGGGTTTGAGGGCCTCCGATCCCTGTACATAAAATTTACATTCTATCTTTAATCTAAGTTATTCGCTACTTATCTACTAATGTTTCGCCTCACTTAAAAATAAAATAAAATAATAACAACAAAAAATAAAACTAATAATTCTAGTAATGAGCGATCTTCCAGGGCTTCCGTTTCCTTTCACCATAAAAACATTTTCTACGATTTTAAATTTAACTTTGGTTTTTAAATTCCTTTTTCAGGCTCCACCGTTTGGCTCTACCCTATTCCTTTACTTTCCCTTATTTCTTCCAATTTCTTCATCCGCATCACTCCCTGTCTATTACCATCCAAAATCCACCTTACACACTCATCAACACTCAACTGCCCATCTTCCTCTCCTGTACATCTCTCTAAAACATGTGCCCATGACTCCAATTCGTATCCACATACTCTACATAGATTCTTCTCTTCATACATCCAATATCTACAAGCACTCACTCCTTCTCCCATTCTGAACCGTACAACTCTACTCCATTTTTCTTCCTTTTTTATTTGTTGCAGATATTCTGACTCCGTCAACTCTTTGACCATCCTATACCAGCTATTGTACCTTGAATCTATTATCTTTGTCCATCTCTCTTCTTTCTGTTTAACTAATAGATCTAACTCTATATCCTGCCACTCCATAACCCCTTTTCGAATATTACACACCCTTCTCATTTTTCTCCTATCTTTCTCCCATTTTCAATTTCCCGAATTACCTCTCGCTTCGTTGTTCCGAATTTCGCCGAAACATGCTTGTGCAATTCTACCTCCCGCTCCCATTTTTAGCTTCTCTTCAAACCTGCATGCTCTCTTAATATGTCTAGTAACCATATTTCCTCTTTCTAACTATTTTCTTAAAATGTATCCTGAGCAACTCCAGCTAACCCCCATTACCCACCTCAAAAATCGCTCATGCATGCTCTATACTTTCCTATGTTCCTTCCATCCCCAAATCTCCACTCCATAACACAACACCGCCCATACCAACGCATCAAACAACCAGACCCTCAAACCAAAAACCTAAGTAACAGAATTCCTCCACCCTTTCCACTGTTTGTCCGTTCATCTTCCAAACGTAATCTATTATGGTGTTTCTCTTTCTGAAACACATCACCTTGGTCTTCTCTACGTTCACCGTCAGATCCTTTTCTCCCATATACTCTTCAAAAATTCTCATAATTAGATTCATGCCCTTCTCGTTGTCTGCTAACAAAACTACGTCATCCGCATAAGCTAGACAGTACATTTTGCTGTTACCCAATATCGTCCCCTCTTTTCCTTTCCTCTTTAGCTTCTCCTCTAGATCTGCTATCAGCATATTAAACAGTAGTGGATTCAAGGAGCACCCTTGTCTTAGACCTCTATTTATCCAGAATACCTCTTCTTTTTCCTTTCCTATCTTCACCATAATCCTGGTTTCAGTAAAAATTTCCTTGATCCTTTCCACCAGCCTTTCTTCCATTCCCCTCTCTTTCATTGCCTGCCATAACACTTTTCTGTTTACCGAATCAAATGCTGCTTTAAAGTCCACGAATAACGCGATTAGTTTGCCTCTCTTTTTCCTTAGATTTCTGTTAACCAAATAGTTCAGTACGTAAATGTTGTCAATGGTTCCCATCCCTTTTCTGAAACCCGTCTGATTGTGTGGAATACTTTCTCTTTCCTCTATCTGGCTCTCTAAGCTCTTTCTTACAATTTCTGTATATATTTTGTAGCCAACTGGCATGAGAGTGATCCATCTGTACTCTTCTACCTTCTTTCCCTCCCCTTTCTTGACAAGTGGTACCACCAGCCCTGTCAGCTACTCTTCTGGCCACCCTTCTCTATTCCATACTTTATTGCAGATATCCCAAAGTCCTTCCCTTACCCCTTCTCCATACCATCTTCTCCTGTAGCCTTGTTCCTTTTTATCTATTTATTGCCGCATCCACTTTTTCTCTCGTTATTCTATTCCCTACCTTCTTTTGTCCTAGTACTAACTTTCTATTTTCCCCTATTATCCTATTTTGTTCTCCCCTTAATAGCCCCTTGAAATAGTCTGTCCACTCATTAACGAGTCTACCCCCTCCTCTTCTATCAACCTAATCTTCTCCTTTTCCATGTTTTCTTTAAATACTTTCAGTTTATCTACCTCCCGGGCTCCCATTTTCTTGTTCCTTACTCCCCCTCTTTCCTTTTTCCAACTGCCTTGCTTCTTGCCACCACCTTTCAGTGAAGCTATTATCGGGAAATGCTCGGACCCAATCTCATTACCCACTTTCACGAAACTTATCAAACTCAGCATTCTTTCTTCCGCCATGATTTAGTCTATCACTGTCTCTCCCTTCCCTACAAATGTGATTTCTCCTTCCTTATCTCCTTTCATATTACCATTACAAATAGATCATCCTCTTTCTCCTATTATGTCTAGTAACCTCCTCCAATCCCTGTCTATCTCCCTATGTCTGGAACTCCTTACATATGCTTCTTCTTCTCTATACCAAATTCCTCCACCTTGTTCGACAGCTCATGCATTCAAATCACCTCCTATCAAAACTAACTCTTCTTTCTTTTCCTCCATCCAATTCTTAATTACTCTCCAACCTTCCTCTTCTCCTCTTCTTCTATATACACAAACCACCGCCATTCTGACTTTTCCAACTATAATCCTTCTTACCATTGCACCATCTTTATCGTTCCTTTCCCCCTCTTTTCCCTATTTTACTGCCAATTCTTTTCTCACACCTGAGACCATTCCGCCCATCCCTCTGCCTTTAATGTGTTCTTTTTTTGCTTCTTGCATCGTCCAAACATAACCTTTCGGTAACATTCTTTTCATACCCTTCCATTCTTTCTCATCCGCCCATGTTTCACTCATCATTATTACATCCCATTTTGTCACTTCTCCCAAAACCTGTTATCCTTGTTTTTTAATCCTGAAACATTCCAAAAAGCCACCTTCACAAGACCATTTTCTCCTCCTGTTCCTCCTTTCCTCTTATTTAGCCCTTTTTTTAATTTTGTAAACCCCGATTCATTTCCTTTCTTCGTATTTACCTGTTCTTCATCCTTGTCTTTTCCTTGCGTTGTTTGCCAAGTCCTCAACTCTTCTATTTCTTCCTCTCAGATCCTCATCACTCCGTTTACCCAAATTCTATCCCTCCCTATTATTATCTTGTTACGTTTCCTTCTTTCCGCCCATGCCCTCTGCTCAATCAACCATTTTCTTCTCCTTTCCTGCCATGTCAGATCTTCTTTAATTCTCTCTGATCTTCCCTTTAACAACCTCTTTTTCCCCATAACTTCAAACCTCTCTTCCTCACACCCTAATTTCACTAGAAACATGCCTTCCCTCCCTTCCCTCATTCTTCCTACCCTCTTTGCCCCTTTTACTCTAATTTTTGCTCCTATATCTTTCATCAACTTCTTAACCTCTTCCTCTCCCGTGTTATTATTCACTTTCAGCCCTTTGACCATTACGTTCTTTTTGCTGTTTGCTCGTTGCCCCCCTTCTATTTGTTTTTCGATCTGTGACAATCTATTAAGCAGTCTCTTATTTTCTACTCGCACGCCTACTCTAACTACTGATGTATCCTGGCTCGCTGTTAACTCAACCCTTTTTCTCTCAACGCTCACTTCTATCTTACTCACTCTCTCTCTTCTATTAACCTCAACTCTTTTTTCCTAGTTTCATTAAATTCTTTTTGCTGATTCTCTAAGTTTTCCATTTATGCCAGACTTTCTCTTTTTCGCCTTTCCAAAATTCTTCCCACTCATCTCATTTCTTTGGTGCTTTTTGTACCTCTTCCTTTAGCTCCTCCCCCCCTTGCCTCTTCATAACTCCCAGCATTCCACATGTCTTATCTCTAAAGCCTGTGAAAATTGCTTGAATCTTTGTCAGAAAGTTTCCCTCTCCTTTCTCTCTTTCCGGCGTTTTCTTTTTATCTTTTTCTTTGAGCTTTTACCTCCCTCCAACTCTTCGCCCTCTTCCCTTTTTTCCTCTGCCGATTTTCCCCTCCACTAATCATTCCCTCGCTGCTTGTTGCACTCGCCCGTTTTCGCCAGTTGTCACGCATTCTTGTCGAGCATACGCTATGAGAGTGTTGTCCCGCTCTGTTGAGCTTTTCAAAATTCGTTGTCCACCTCTCCTGTTACCCCTCCCTAGGCCTGCTGCTGTTGTCGTGGTTCCCTCACTCTGCTGTTGTCGTGGTTCCCTCACTCCTAACCGGCATCTTGTACCGCTCGTCGTCACTGCTTTCGCAGCTTGCCTCGATGCCCGCCTTATCCCCAGTCCTTTCCACATCCCGTAACACCCCACTCGGCCCGATTTTCTCATTTTCTTCGTTCACCTGTCGCCCTCTGTCTGGGCTCCGTGTTACTGGCATGTTACTCTACCTTGCTTATCCACCGAGCAAGACTCATAACATGTCACTTCCTCCACGCCTAAATTTTCACCGCGCAAAGTTCAAAATAACCTCAAAAACAAACTTTAAACTTTGATTTTTCACTCAATTCGCTCTTTCAACCAAATCCTTCATTCTCACTCAAGCTAAACCACCCACCTTCCTCACTTACCAAAAATTCACCAATCTCACTTCACTTCCCCTTTCTCAATAGCCAAAAAACAACAGGACCACAAAAACAACGTAACTCTCCTATCGGTACCGGAAACGGAAGCCCTATAATTTTTATATATTATATCTATTATTATGTTATATATTATATCTTCTCTTAGATAAGTGCTAAAAAGTTGCGGTTTTTTGAACTCTTAAACTTTTTCTCCACGTTACACTTAGTGAGTTAATAATTAATACAGGTTTTAAAAAACCTTATGTTAACAATCGATTATTGTTTATGCTTTTCTTAGAGAAAAGCTGGAAAGTTTTGTATTTCTGAAGTCTTTAGTTTTATTTAGACTCTTTAGTTATGAACAAATAATAAGTGAACCTCGAAAATAATCATTTTTCTAATATTATACTGTTTAAGTGAATTATTTTTACTCTTTTTTCAATGCTCAAAAAAAAATTAATTTAAACAAAAAAGCTATCTTACTCAAGAGTCAAAAACAAAAAGTGAAATAATTAGGAGTGGGTGGAAGGACTAGGCCTGTAAAAGACTTGTAAAAGTTTTGTTTTGAATTACCACATGAACTTTATTGCAAAGCGTTTGTCAGAACTATCTCTGAAACGTGTCTTTTGAGATTTTGAAGTTAACGCGCCCCTCATTCTCATGTTTCGTTGGTGCAATTACAGTTACCTTTTTAATTAATAACTTGTTAATTATACTGAAACATACGATAATAAATAACTTACTTTCCTTATGTTGAACGTCACCCCCTTCCTGCATATATCCCGAAAGGGCGAAATAAAGTACCGCCCTTATTTGGCCATAATTTTATGTCGAAATAAGCTACCGGCGGCTATTTCGATCAGCCCTGTGCAACTGAAAACAAAATGGCGATCCCTTAGTGTCCTACTTTTGTTAGTTTCTAATATCTTCAGCGCAGTGCTAGTTGTCCCATCACTCCCTGTTTTTGCATTGTAAGCAATGTGAGGAGACCACTTTTTTTTACATTTTTTAATCAACAAAATGTTATTTTCGTAGAAAGAAATATTAAAATGAAAAGAATGTAACACATTTTATATTTCAAAACAATTTTCCAAACGATGTATATAAATGCTAATGGAAAACGTGAATTAGAACGTCACTCAATAAACTTGGTAGATTTTAATTTGAATAAAAAGTAAAATATAGTCCTTTTTACCAGGTGTATACATATGAAACTGGTATTGCCATTTAGCGGCCAGTAGGCACACTAGTAGGCACTGTCGGAACTTACCATTTGTGCTAATTGGCATATTGTCATCTGTCAACAATATCCAATACCAAACATTTCA
>NC_046665.1:17776811-17781937 GCF_010883055.1 Belonocnema kinseyi | reverse complement strand
TAATGATAATATTATAATTATGTTATAATAGTCTTCTTTAAATCTTGATCCGCATTTGAAAGAAATTAAAGAAATTTGTGATTTTGGAATTCATATCGTTTGGATAAAAACTCAATTATTTGATTTAAGAATTAATTATTTTGTTAAAAATGTAACTATTTTGTAAAAAAGCCCTCTTTTCTATCAAAAGTTCAACTACTTTGTTAAAATTTTAATTGCTTTTATTTGAAGGTTCATCTCTTTCGTTGAAAATACATTTTTGAAACTGACAATCAATCAATACCATTTTTGGTTAAAAAATCATGTATTTTGTTAACAATTCGTCTTTCTTTGTAGAAATGAAATTGCTTTATGGAAAATTTATACTTTTTGATTAAAAATTACATTTTTCGGTTGAATTATCAACTGTAAATATTTTTTGGTTGCAAAGTCGTTTTTTTGTGAATGCAACTATATTGACTTTAAAATAAAAAAATTTATTAAAATTTTATTGACCTTTTTTAGTAGAAATTCAATCTTTTTGGTTGAAAATGATTCATTTTTGGTCAAAAATGCAATTGTTTGGTTAAAATATGAACTGTACATCTTCTTGGGTTTAAAAGTCAATTATTTCACTACGAGTTGAACTACTTTGTAAAAAAAATACGTTTTTTTTAACAAGTTTTTATAATTATGGTTGAAAATTTAACTATTTGGTTGAAAGTTTAACTCTTTGATTGGAAGCTCATATTTTCGGTTAAGAAATTCAACTTTGAAAATCTTTTTTTTATAGAACATTAATCTTCTTGGTCAAAAATTCACCTTTTCCCTTCAAAATTTAACAATTTTGTTGAAAATTCGTTTTTTTCCTTGTTCAATTCAATTTTTTATTACAGCTTTTATCTGGAAATTGAACTATTCCATTTTAATGATCTACAAAAGACAAATTTCAAACAAAATACATGAATTTTCAACAAAATTATTTAATTTTAAACTCAAAAAAACGAATTATCTACAAAAAGTTGATTATTTTCAGCGAAAAATATGAGTTTTCAATTAAAGAGTTAAACTTTTAACCACATAGTTAAATTTTTAACCAAAATGATGAGTTTTCAATGAAAGAGTTAAACTTTGAACCAAATAGTTAAATTTTTAACCAAAAATGATACATTTTCAACTAAAAAGTTTAAATTTCTACCAAACAAGGTCAATTTCCAAAAAAATATATGAACTTTCAATAAAATTATTTAATTTTAAAGTCAAAAAGAGTATCATCTACAAAAAAAGCTGAATTTTTAACCCAAAGATATGATTTTTCAACCAAAATTTTAATTGTTGACCAAATAGTTTAACTTTCTATCAAATAGTAGACTTTTAACGCTCAAAGATGCAATTTTAACAAAAAAATAAAATTTTTAACAAAAAATTTAATTTGAAGGCCAATAGTTGAATTTTCAACTATAATTATGAATACTTAATAAGAGAAATTAATTTTTTAAGTAAGTACTTCAACTGTAAGTGAATAATAGAATTTTCCACCCAAAAATTATGATTTTAATTTTTAACAATACAGTTGCATTTACAACAAAACAACTTTGCAACCAAAAAATAATTACGGTTTATATTTCAACCGAAAAATTTAATTTTTAACCAAAAAGTGTTAATTTTCCATAAAACAATTTAATTTCTACAAAGTGAGACGAATTTTTAACAAAATATATGATTTCTTAACCAAAAATAGTATAGATTAATTGTAAGTTTGGAACAAGTATTTTCAACAACACATAAAACATAGATTGCCGAGCAAGGCTCGCCAGCTCCATCTCGAGGGACATGGGGCAGTCAGTCCGGTTTCCCGACTTGAATTGTCACAGGCTGCAATGTTCGAAAAGAACATTAAAGAGAAAATAAAGCAATAGGAAAATAATAGATTTAAAATTTAGAAAGGGACAAAGAGACAAAGAAATTCCATACTTCAAGGGAATATCTGCTTGCACTTCATTTTCACCGCATAACCAGCTTCATACAATTTATAACCTTCCAAACTTTTACTTGTTTTGCAATATAAAAACTGTGAGATTGAATGAACTGGGACACTATATCAACTATATAGTCACCGAGGGCACTAAACTAATATTTTCACTAAAATTGATATCTCTGAGGGACCCTTGTGAAGTTAGCACCCCAATTTTCTCTAATTTGGAAATATCGAAATTTTTCTTTTTGGTAATCGTTTGTTGGTGTTTGTTAGTCAACTTTCGACGATTGTTAGTTAAAATTGCAAAAGTTATTAATATTTAAAGTTTTGGGTGCGAACTTCACACTAGCACAAAAGAAATGTTTCCTAGCGCTCTAATTTTTCACATTTCCTAAAAATTCTTCGCGGAATCGTTTGTTGGTCGTTTGCTGGCGTTTGTTTTGGTCAACTTTTAATGTTTTTTATTCAAAATTGAAAAAGATATTAGATTTTGAAAAATTTCTTGCACCCGGTGTATAATTGTCACCGCGAAAATGTTTCCGCGCAGCGGCCTCAGCGTACTTGCCATTGGCGTGAAATTTTAAACAACAAAGAATGACAGGAATACGACAGAGTTTTTGGTTTCGAATTATCAGGTTTGCTATATAAAATTTAGTATGAATATTATAAAATATATAAAAGTATATATACTTTTATATATAATATATATATATATATATAAGTGCCAATTCTGCACGAAATCTACACCTTCGAATACTTTTATTTTTAATTTGCCAAAAATTATTATTCTTTTTCTAGTATGAACATATAATAATTTTAAAGAAATTTTTGAGTATTAACAGGAAGTTTATTTGTTTAAAAAATGTTTTTTTAAGTCAGTTTTTTTTTAACAGAATCAAAATCAAGGTTGCCTTTTTATGTATCATAAATATTATAACTTAAATCGAGAACTGTGCTTTAACCTTCTGAGGAATTTCAGCCATAAGTTGTAACTAAATTTTTTTCGGTTTGTATTTAAAGAAGGTTCTCAAAGCACCTATGGCTCTGACGATTACCATACATTCTCATTATGAAAATCGCGCTTCGTGCCCGATAATTTTTGTCCAATTAAAAAACTTCATCAAGATAAGAAATATATATTTAATATTAATACATATATTTTATTTCTAGTAGAAATTTAGATTGATATTTCTTAACCTATTAAAAAAAAACCTTTTTTGCAAATTTAAAAAAATTTTAAAAGCATATAACTTTTTGAGTTTTTATCGAATTTAAAAATGTCATTGGGATAATTTGCAAGTCTTTTTTTCTGTATACCAGAAAATTTTACAAAAATTTCTAAAACTCACAAAAAAATTCAGATAATTTTGAAAATCCTCTAAATTTTTGAATTTTGGTTGGAATTATCTGCTTAACGAACTTAACCTTAATTTTATGAGTGCCGAAACGTAGAGTTTCGTTAGAAACCAGAGATCGAAAATGTAGACGATTACATTACACTCTCATGAATAATAATGTATAAATAAAATAAATGTTGTGATGAAACGATTTGCTCGAAATCTCATTTTTGAAGGAACTGCGTTCAAAGTTCAGTTTCTTGTGCCAACGTATCTCGTACAAAGTGACTAATTCTCAAATGAATTTTGAATTTTATGCGCGTTTTCGAGTAATATTCAACCCCGAGAAAGAAAGAATTCACCATGTACAATTGGATGGTTTATTATATTTTTATTTAAAAAAAAAGAAACATGCAAAAAATTAATGACAAGTTTTGTATATACCGGGTGTCCCATCACCTGTGGGACAACGGGCAATGGTGGATAGGCAACAATAAAATAAGACAAAAATTCAAATACAAGAATGTTAAGCGGTCATTTGTTTGGTAACTACAGAGCAACAAAGTTCCGTGTAGGTGTGATGCCGCGTGTAGTGTGATGCCGCGTGTAGTGTAAGTGCTGGTTAGAGTCAGGAAGGTTGGCGGCGTCCCAGCGAAAGCTGCACTTACACTACACGCGTCGTCACACCTATACGGAACTTTGTTGCTCTGTAATTTCTAAAAAAAATGACCGCAGAACATTCTTGTATTTGAATTTTTGTCTTATTTTTTTGTCTATCCACTATTGCCCGTTGTCCCACAGGTGGTGCAACACCCTTTATATATAAAGTTGGTATATGTTTATTTACACATAAAGCCAGGAAAGCTAAACGGTGCTAAACCCACTTCTTGACGAAATTGAGTTTTCTTAAATAATCATATTTTCTCGTAGTTTTGATAGAATTCTGATAGCTCTCTACGTATTAAGAGGAAAAATTAACTCTTATAAAATTAGCATCAAAACAACTTACGTACTCATCGAAAAACTTTGATGGTATCATATAAGATACATGAAGAAATGTTAAAATTATCATAAGTATTCGTTTAAAAACGTATTATTATATTTTAAAGTACACGCATTCGAAATTTATACACATGAAACATAAACCCTTAAAAATTTATATTTTGTATTCGCGTACGAAATTTTACATGAAAATAAGTGTACTCTTACATTGAAACAGCCTCTTTGTAGCTGCTCAATAGGGTTTGACAACTTTTTTATAAATATTGTATAAAAGTATATATACTTTTACATATTTTATAATATTCAGTAAAGGAATCTTTTTCAATCTTGCATTAACATATTTTGTTATTTTTAGAATTAGTTGTTTCTCAAAATTAGTTAATCTCAATTTTACACAATTTTCAGTAATCTTCAACAGTAACATTTATACGTATATATTTCCAAATTATAATTGCACTTAATTATACCAAAGTTTATATAACGAACCTGGTAATACGAAACCAAAAACTCTTTGTCGTGTTCCTACCATTTTTTGTTGTTGAAAATTTTGCGCCAATGGCAAGTACGCTCACCCATGGACATAGGAATAAGAGGTGACTAGCCACAAGCTCCCTAACTATGGCGCGGGGATTGATCGGAAGTTACAGGCGGGTCGGCCATCTTGAATTGCAAATTCTGCGCAGGAAATTTGAACAAGAAACACAGAAATGTTCATACGCGATAAAAACAATCTTAAGGGCATGTGACACAGCTAAATACCTATATTACCGACCACAGTTTTTCAGTTCACTGAATGTTTTTTTGAACCTAAGAACTTTTTTTGTAAGTAA
>NC_046665.1:17775007-17776711 GCF_010883055.1 Belonocnema kinseyi | reverse complement strand
ATTTATATAATTTATATTTTATACTTGAAGTAACGTAACCTCAAAATACAAGCATATAAAGAGGCGCGCGAAGTATTCAAATCATGAGAATCGCCAGCTCAGCATCGAAATCTGAAAATGTTAAAATCCCAATCTCTTCATTTTATTTCAAAGCAGATAGAGATATAAATAGAACCGCCGAAGTGTTCCGACCGGCAATCGTGCACCTTCGAATTTTCATATTCAGAAGAGGAGAAATGGGTTGCGCGCGCAACCCAGGCATTTATATCGTCTCCTACTATATTCACACGCACATAGACGTGTCATAGTATTGGACCACGTTTCGTTTCAGATCTGGGATCACTGCCGTGTGCATCTCTCCGTATTTGAGATTTTAACTTGACCCCGCAACTGTCCAAAGTTCATCAGTTCCCATAACTCCCTGTTTTTACATAGAAAGCAATGGGACTAAATCACTTTTTTAATTTTGTAGGAAACAAAATGTTATTTCAATTCAAAAAAATTCTTGAAATTAAAACAATGTTACTCATCTAACATTTAAAAATATTTTTCCAATCATTTTCTATGAATACTAAAGACAAAATATGATTTATATGGTCGTAAAATAATCCTGGTAAAGTGGAATTCATCTTAGATTTGAATTTGAATAAAAAGTAAAATATGATTCTTACAGTTTATTGTCGAAAACAAATTAACAATATTATTAATGGAATGTATAAAACCCGGAGATAAAATTTGAAAAGTACTAAGTTTAAACTTACCATGTGAATACTCTCGCTTATGTATTTATAATGAATATAATGTATTTCTAATTGAATTAAACTAAATTTAAATTTGAAATAATTTTATTTAATAATCAGTGGAAAAGAAAAAAATAAATTTCTTTAATTGCTCTCTTTTATCATTATATCCTTTTAATTCTTTAAAACAAAGATGTTTAAACATTGCTTATATTCACATCGTGGACGTTTTATAACAATATAATTTATATTTGTTCCTCTGAAAAATACTTTTTTTAAACAAGTTGAATTATTGAATAAACTATTTTTTATTTTCTTTGCATATTTTTATGCTATATGTTCATGAATACAAATTTAATTCAATTACAATTACATTTTTCTCATTATATTCAATAGTCTAAGCATTCGCTAAACCCTCAAATATTAAGTTTGAACTTGTATACTATTAAAACTTTTTTCACAAAACTATTTATATATTTTATTGATATACAGTCTGTCAAGTTAAAGCGTGGGTGGCTTTACTCGCAGTCGGTAAGGTGTATCGACATGATTTTGGTGTCAAAATATTAAGAAGAGCTCCCTCTTTCATGCTTTTTGATTTAACATTCAGTTTGCTTTCAATTCTCATCTTGTTATGTAGGTGAATAGGTGCAATCTCCCAAACCCATGTTTCGAGAAACAACCCCAGAGATGCACTTTTACCGGATGTTTTACAGTCCGCTGCACTAATCTTGAGGTTGAATGTGTCCAGGCATGTGATGACGTCACGTAACCCCAAAAAGAAGCCTCGTCGGTGAATATTACCTCGTCCCAATATCGATCAACATTTTCCTGGGCGGCCCACGCAAGTCGCTTTTCGATTTGCTTTTCACCAAGCAATGGTTTTTTCATTGTAGGGCGAAACATTACGTCATTTGCACGAAGATGAGTTCTTATAGTTTCATGTGATATATCGTAACCCTTT
>NC_046665.1:17769310-17774907 GCF_010883055.1 Belonocnema kinseyi | reverse complement strand
TTATTTACAAAAAAAGTTCTCAGGTTCAAAAAAACATTCAGTGAACTGAAAAACTGTGGTCGGTAATATAGGTATTTAGCTGTGTCACATGCCCTTAATTGTGGATGATATATATGAAGTAGTAAATGAAAAATTAGGAAATAATGAATAAATATAAAAATAAATATATGAAATATAGAATTGAGTATTCAATATAAAGAAATAAAATAAAAAGTAAATAAAAATAAAAAATAAATTGAAAAAAATGTGTCATACATAATATTTAACTGTATAATAATAAGAAAAAACACCTTTTATCTTTCCGGAGTATATTTATTTTAATAACGAAGTGTTGCGATAAATACATACAGTTGGAAAAATTATGTAAAATATATACATTATTTAAACATATTTTGTGTAATATGCCTGAATTAAGTTCAAATCATGCAGGCTGAACACGATTTGATACAATTTTTTTTAGAGTTAAGAGTATCTGAACTTTTAAAACTCTTGACGCATTTCATGAGAAAATTGTCTGCAGAGAAGAAAGAATTTTTTGTTACCCAAAAATTATTATGCATATATTGTGTAAAAATAAGATGGGATACGAAAGAAAAATTTACCGAAAATTTTGAAATAAACGCAAGATAGAAGAAAGTGCCAAGTCTTTTCTTTAGCGCGTTTTTGAAGAAATAACTTATTTTATTTGTCTTTTTTCGTATCTCGTCTTGTTTCTGGACAAAATGTAAATTATCATTTTTCAGTAATGGGTAGTCAGATAATGACAATAGAACCAACCTGAAACAAAATCAAATATGGCGGCCTTCCCCCCTGCGAATCAAACCCGCAACGAGATGCCTAGGCCCCTCTTATTCCTATGTCCATGCGCTGACCCGTGGAGGCCGCTGCGCAGAAACATTTGCGCGGTGATAATTATACACCGGGTGTAAGCAATTTTTCAAAATCCAATATCTTTTTCAATTTTAAACAAAAAAACATTAAAAATTGACCAAAAAGTACCCAAAAACGACCAAAAACGATTCCGCGAAGAATTTTTGGAAGATGTAAAAAATTAGAGCGCTAGCAAACATTTCTTTTGTGCTATTGTGAAGTTTGCACCTGAAACTTTAAGTATTAATAACTTTTGCGATTTTAAGCAACAAACGTCGAAAGTTGACTAACAAACACCAACAAACGATTACCAAAAAGAAAAATGTCGATATTTCCAAATCAGTGAAAATTGGGGTGCTAATTATTATAAACAATTCTTGTGGCAAATTATTAGAATTTGAGATTCAAACAATTATTATTTCCTTTAAGCGCCAGAAAGACTTCAGGTATTCCTTAAAACAATAAATGTCTAATGATATTTGATAAAATATAACAATTTAAATTGTTGTAAACATATTAGATGAACAAATTCGAAATTTTGCTCCTTTCGCATAGAAAATTTTTTTTTACACTGTAAATATTTTAAGCTGTTGGACGAATAACTGCTAGTCACAAAAATATATTTGAGAAGTTAACAATAACCATTGTTATAAATAATTCTCGTGACAAAATATTCAAATATAAGGTTTTCTCAAAATTGTTATTTTCTTTAATCGCTACAATGTCTACGGATATTCCTAAAAAATGTATCTTTGATAATATTTAGTGGAATATAACAACTTACACGTTTATAAACAATTTATATAAAAAATTTCCCAATGTTGGCAGTTTCACTTGGAAAAAGACGGGTTTTTAATCGTAATAGATTGAAAATCAATCATAAAACTCCATGTTAAGATTCACTCAATACAAAACCTTTTGAAAATAACCCACCGAACTGGCCATCAAAGAAAATTTAAGTTTGATAAAACCTTAAGTTTAAATATTTTGTAACAAGAATTGTTAATAACAGTGGTTATTATTAACTTTTCTAATATTTTTGTGACTAGCAGTCATTCGTCCAATAGCTTAAAACATTTTCAGTGCAAAAAAAAAATTCTATGCGAAAGAGCCAACTTTTAAAATTTCTTTATCTAATTTGTTTACAAAAATTTAAATTGTTATATTTTATCAAATATTATTAAATATTTATTATTTTAAGAAATACCTAAAGTCGTTCTGGCCATTGAAAGAAATTATAATTTGAAAAATCTCAAATTCTAATATTTCGCCAGAAAAATTGTTTATCACAGTGGTTATTATAAACTTTTAAATTATTTTTCTTATTAAATGTCATTCCTACATTAATGGGAAGCACGTTTAGCAAAAAAAAAAAATTCACCTATAATAAGACTTTTTTCATACTTTGACTGGAAAAATTATTAATAAAAAAATAGATTAGACAAAATTTTGGAGACTATTTAATTTAAATATCCTTAAAATTTAAATTTTTCAATAAAATTATTAGGGGCTGAATGCAGCGAGAAAAAATCTTTCAAGATTAAGCAACAAATAAATTATTGAACTGTAGAAATGTATATATGATGTTTGGTTCATTTTAAATATATACATTTTATTGAATAATATTAAATCCATTTTCTCATTTATCATTCGTGTCATTGACTTTTTACCAAATGATTCCCTCAAACACTTTAATTACAATTACCACTACTTTTTAAAAATATTTCCTTCAAAACTTGAAATTGTTAAAATTTTAAAGGTACAAAGATTCTTTACATTGCAACTTAAGTTGTAGTCTTACATATTTTAATTATTATTATATTTATATTGGATAATTAATATAGTTCTTATTAGTTCTTCTGATAATGTATATGTTTTAAATATTTTTGTCATTGGGGTCTTAAATATTATTAATTTTTTCATTAGCTACATTAATAATTTCATCAATAAATAATTTTGTTTAACTAGAACAAATAATAAAATCAATAATATCAGCAAAATAAATCATAGAAATATATTTTTTTTTTGTTTATTTACAAACAGCATCAAGTTTTTAATTATTTCTGCTTTTTCTTAATGCAATTCAATGAAAAAGACAGACCTACTTTTTGTGGCGCCATCTGTTGGATTAATTTGACCGACATTTCCCCTCCGGATCGTAAAAAAACTACTACTTCATACACATACACGGTCGAGGCAAGGGGCTGTTGAGAACTTAGATACCACGGAGTTATAATAAGGAGACCGATCATGCTGTACTAAGTGTTTCGAGTATTGACTGCGGTAACTGTACATTTATTGACAGACTTAGGCGTTTAAACCCAATGCTCCAAGGAAGGGGACATGCGCACTGTGATTTGCAATCTCCTTTTATCCCGCAAGAAATGTGCGAGTGAGTGCCGTGTTGAATGACAACTAAATACTGTGGTTATGTTCCTGTAAATATTGTCAATTGAGTTTGTCCATATACGTGCTTATTTATTTCTGTGTTTTTGTAAAGAATTATGTTGACAAATAGTGACCTGGAAAGTATGGGTAAGTAATACAGATTTAATTGTAATCATTAAATGATATAAAATGTGTAGATTGAATAATGTGACAGTATAATATTAGGTAATATGTTCTTGTGGTTCTCAAGCACTGGAATTCACTCGCACACAGAGCTGCCAGATCGTGGATGAAATTTACCCCCACCATATCTACCGTTTAGGAGCCGCAAAACAGAAGTTGCATGATTGCCACTGTGAGTTCGTGTGTAGCCGGAAATGAACGATTCGACTTCGGTTTCTGCTGTACGATGATTGCCGATCTGAAAGCTTCAGAAGACTTCAGTGGTCTTCTATTTATATCTCGATCCCCATTTGAAAGAAATGGAAGAAATTGGCGAATTTAATGTTTCGCGTGATTCTTCATTTCAGACATGAGTCGATTTTGAGGTTATGTTCTTCAGGTGTATATAATATGAATATTATTACTATTATATATATTATTAATGTTAATATTATAATCATAAAATATAACATTAATTATTATTATTAGTTGATTAACTTTTAATAGAAATAGTTAAACTTTCAACAAAAAACACAAAAATTAAAAAAAAATTTGTTAAATTTGTTTTAAACAAAATATTTTCATTTTTTAACAAAAAGTTACATTTTTATCAAAAAGGCTGAATTGTATATGAAAAAAGGCATTTTCAAGAAAATACATGAACTTTGCACAAAAGAAATTTATTTTCCACCAAGACTAATTTTCTATACAAAAATTAATGTTTAATCATAGTTAAATTTTCGACAAAAAAGATTACTTTTCTTGTAGTTAAAAGAAATTAATTTTTAAGCAAAAACAAAACAAAAATTCTACAAAATAATGAAATTTTCAGAAAAGAATTTTTTTCAACTGAATTGATAAATCATCAACCAAAAGAAAAAAACTAAATTTTTAACAAGTCAGTTCCACTTTCAACCAAAAAAATAGAAAAAAAAATAGTTAAAATTCATTGAATTTCTCTTGAAATTTTGCAAAGCAATTGAAAATTTCTTGCAATTTTAAAAATACCCTAGAATATTTTAAATCCTTTAAATTCTCATACTAAATTATTGAAATCAATTGAAAATTCCTTCGAATCTAGTAAAATATCCTGAGATGTAGCAAATCCTTTAAAATCTCATATTAGATTACTGTAATCAATTGAAAATTCTTCGGAAACTTTTAAAATACTCTCAAATATTTCGAAACCTTCAAAATCTTTTGAAAAATCTTGATATCTTTTAAAGATTTTTAAGATACTTTGGAGTTTTTTTTAAACAACCCGGCTATAATTATTAAAATTCTTTGAAATTCCTTTAATTTATAAAAATAAATTTAAAATGTAGTGAAATCTTTTTAAACATCCTCAAATATTTAAAATCTTTTAAAATACTTTGAAATCTCTTGAAAATTCCTTGAAAATTAAAAAATACCCTAAAATATTTCAAATCCTTTACAATCCCATACTATATTATTGAAATGAATGAAAAATATTTCAAATCCTTCAAAGTATCATATTAAGTCACTGTAATCAATGAAAATTTCTTGGAATATTTAAAAATTTTCAAGTCTTTCAAAATCTTTTGGAGTGCTTAGGATTTTTTTTTAGGATTCCTAAATTACTTTGGAATTTTAAAAAATAAGCCTTCTAAAAATTTGTTGATTCTTTGAAATTGCTTCAAATTTTTGAAATTAATTGAAAATTCCTTGAAATATTATAAAACATCCTCAAATATTAAAAATACTTAAAAATATTTTGAAATCTCTTGAAATTTTGTAAAGCTTCAGATTGAAATTTAAAAAAGAGAAAAGTTTCAAAACGTTGAATATTGAAATGTTTGTAGATTAGAGTTTTGAAAATGGAATCAATAAAAATTC
Organism: Belonocnema kinseyi; assembly: GCF_010883055.1. Lineage (NCBI taxonomy): Eukaryota > Metazoa > Arthropoda > Insecta > Hymenoptera > Cynipidae > Belonocnema > Belonocnema kinseyi. The sequence continues at coordinate 17,769,630 of NC_046665.1, read as the reverse complement.
AAAGTTTTCATAATTTCCAACTATTCAATCAGAATAATTTTCAACTCGATGGGTTTCCAGTCTTCAAATTTACAATCGTAAACTTGGAAGTTTATTTATAAAAACTTAATAATCATAAATAAATTGAATGCGTTCAAAATTTAAATGTATGTTTTTCAATTGGACAATCTCTAAATCAAATTATTTCAGACTGAAATTTAGAAAACAGCAAAATTTTTTAAGCATTAAAAATTTAACTGTTTGTAGATTAGTTAAACTATTCAATTAAATTTTTAATAGAAATTAATCGAGTAAAAGTTTAACTATTTTTGAAACGATTT
>NC_046665.1:17758083-17769210 GCF_010883055.1 Belonocnema kinseyi | reverse complement strand
TTTTAGGGTATTTTAAAATTTTCAAGGAATTTTCAAAAGATTTTAAAGGATTTCAAATATTTGAGGATGTTTAAAAATATTTTAATGAAGTTTCAATTCATTTTTATTATTTAAAGGAATTTCAAAGAATTCTAACAATTATAGCAGGCTTGTTTTAAAAAACTCCAAAGTACCTTAGAAATCTTAAAAAAAAGTTCTAGGTATTTTAAAAGATTTGGAAGGATTTGAAAAATTTGAGAGTATTTTAATATGTTCCAAGGAATTTTCAGTTGATTACGGTGATTTAATATAAGATTTTGACAAATTTAATATATTTTTTATTATTTCATTATTTTTAAATAGTTAAATTTTCAAACAAAATCCAAATCCAAAAAAGATTAATTTTCTTGTAGTTAAAAGAAATTCATTTTCAAACAAAAACAAAAAAAATTTCTACAAAAAAGTTAAATTTTCAGAAAACAAATTTTTTCATCTAGTTTGATAAATCGTCAACCAAAAACAAACTAAATTTTCAACAAAGCAGTTCCACTTTCAACCAGAAAAGTTGAAAAAAATAGTTCAAATTATTTGAAAATTCCTTGGAATGTTTTAAAACATCCTAAAATATTGAAAATCCTTTAAAATCTTTTGAAAACCCTCGACATCTTTTAAACATTTCTAAGGTACTTTGAAGATTTTTTTTAATAACCCTGCTATAATTGTTAAAATTCTTTATAATTCCTTTAAAATAATAAAAATGAATTGAAAATTCATTGAAATCTTTTTAAGCATCCTCGAATATTTGAAATCCTTTAAAATCTTTTGAAATCTCTTGAAAATTTAAAAATATCCTTAAAATATATATATAATTTTATAATTATATAATTATATACAAAAATCGTTTCAGAAATAGTTAAACTTTTACTCGATTAATTTTTATTAAAACTTTAATTGAATAGTTTAACTAATCTACAGTTAAATTTTTAATGTTTAAAAATTTTTCTATTTTCTAAATTTCAGTCCGAAATCATTTAATTTAGAGATTTTCTAATTGAAAAACATACATTTAAATTTTGAACGCGTTCAATTAATTTATGATCATTAATTTTTTTATAAATAAATTTCCAAGTTTACAATTCCAAATTTGAAGACTTGAACCCCATTGAGTTGGAAATTATTCTTATTGAATAGTTGAAAATTAAATTTTTAAAGCTTTGAATTTTTATTGATTCAATTTTCAAAACTCTAATCTACAAACATTTCCAAGGTTCCAAGGAATTTTCAATTGATTACAGTAATTTAGTATGAGATTTTAAAGGATTTGATGCATCTCAGGATATTTTACTAGATTCCAAGGAATTTTCAATTGGTTTCAATAACTTAGTATGAGATTTTAAAGGATTTAAAATATTTTAGGGTATTTTTAAAATTGCAAGAAATTTTCAAGAGCTTTGCAAAATTTCAAGAGATTTAAAGGATTTTAAATATTTTAGGATGTTTTAAAACATTTTTAAGGAATTTTCAAATAATTTCACTCATTTAAAGCAATTTCAAAGAATTTTAACTATTTTTGTCTATTTTTCTGGTTGAAAGTGAACTGCTTTGTTAAAAATTTAGTTTTTTTTTTTTGGTTGATGATTTATCAATTTAGTTGAAAAAATTCCTTTTCTGAAAATTTAACTATTTTGTAGAATTTTTGTATTGGTTTTGCCTAAAAAATAATTTCTTTTAAACACAAAAAAATTAATCTTTTTTGACGAAAATTTGACTATGATTAAACATTAATTTTTTTATAGAAAATTAGTCTTGGTGGAAAATAAATTTCTTTTGTGCAAAGTTCATGTATTTTCTTGAAAATGCCTTTTTTCATATACAATTCAGCCTTTTGGATAAAAATTTAAATATTTTGTTCAAAACAAATTTAATAAATTTTTTTAAAATTTTTGTATTTTATTCAAATTTTTTTTTTGGAGAAAACTAATGGTTTTTTGTTGAAAGTTTAACTTTTTCTATTAAAAAGTAGTCAACTATTAATTGAAATTAATGTTATATTTTATGATTATAATATTAACATTCATAATATATATATATATTTTTTACCGGAAAAACATAATTTCAAAATCGAATCATGCATGTAATGAAGAATCACGCGAAACATTAAATTCGCCAAATTCTTCCATTTCTTTCAAATGGGGATTGAGATATAAATAGAAGACCATCGAAGTCTTTCGAAGCTTTCAGATCGGCAATCTTCGTACAGCAGAAACCGAAGTCGAATCGTGCATTTTCGGCTACACACGAACTCACAGTGGTAATCATACACCTTCTGTTTTGCAGCTCTCAAACGGTAGGTATGGGGGTGGTAAATTTCATCCACGATCTGGCAGCTCTGCTCGCACACTTCTCGCGGGAGAAAAGGAGATAGCAAATCACAGTGCGCATGTCCCCTTGTGAGCATTGTGTTTAAACGCAATAAATGTACAGTCACCGTAATCAGAACGTATGTACGGAGATCGGTCTCCTTATTATTACTCCGTGCTAGATACGAACTCGATGTCTCAAATTAATTCATCAGTTTATTCAAATTCGACCTCCGTGAAAAGGTACCCTAAGAGTATACGGATAAGAGTTTTCGATTTCGTCCAAATTTTGGATGTATTGGGTCTTGACATCTTCCGACAATTTTGCCAAATATTCACTCTGCATTTCGAAATAGAAAATAATTTTGAAAAACTGCGGCAATAAATGCAAACTATAGGGTCAAAGGGGACCGTTATTTCCATGATCTAAGAATACACGGTCTAGCCATCAGCTCCCCCAATTTCGTCCCCATTCGCACTCCACCACTTTTAGCCATCTTCGTTACCATAGCAACCGTTAGCGTCTCGATTTTCACTCATAAGATTTCATTTCATTTCACTTCTTTTCAAATATACTTCATTCTCGCGCGCTCACTTATCCAATATGGTTAAAAGTGGTGGAGTTGCTCCTCAAGTTATAATATCTTTGCTGTCCTATCATAAAATGAGGTTGCGATATAATCTCGAAGTCTGAAGCCACATTATCTCTTGACTTATTGGTTGGACTTAAACGCACCGCCTATTCTTTAGAATCGAGATCAGCGGAATCTATTAAGAAGGCAATGCATGCGCACCGAAATGCGATCTAGAATCATTTTTATTACCAGAGGCATTACCAGCCTCTGTCTCTGCGGCTAGCACCTAATACTTAACTACTATTTACAATATTTACATTTTTCTTACATCCGCTTCCTCTCCTATTTACAATCTTTCCTTCTCCATCCCTCTTCCTCCTTCTCTTTTTCTCCATCTTACCCAACACCTCCTTCGCCCATGCTACTGCTATTTTGTCCCCCCTATCATGCAACAATACCTCCATGCTTATCTCACTCCTTTCCACCTATTACAGAACCTATTATAACCTTCCATGCAACCGCATCTAATTCTCGCTATAAGTCTCTGACTACCCTGCTCTCCTTTCTCATATAAATATTGCGCTCTCTCCCTTCGCATAATCCACACATAGTTCTCGTTAAACCTTCACTCTCTTATCCTCTCTTCTCCTTCTGCCTTCTCTTTTTCCATGCCATTTTTTTTAACCAACTCATACCTTCCTTCCTTCCTCGTGCCTCCTGCTAAGTTTATCCATCTGCAATCCATTCGTTCCTAAAATATCTTTCCCTTTCCACCTCCATCTTTGCACCACTACGTCTGTTCTCCTTTTCCCACCATCACTCCCTAACCAATTTACTTCCCCCCTCTTTCAAAAATTTTTCCTCATATTTACACGCTCGATTCCCTGTTATAATCCCTAAACTCGTTCTTCCTGTTCCACTCCGTAAAATAAGACACTCATCACTAGCGAATCAAACAATTTCATTCTCCTTACAAAGTCATTTGTGAACAATCTCTCCCCCAGCGCCCACACCTACCTCATCACCACATTTGCCCTTCTCGCCTTCTCTTTTGTATGACCATTCGCTCCCCCATTCCTTCGAGACAGGAAGCCCAACTACACAAATTCTTTCACTTCCTGTACCGCTTTTCCCTTCCACTTCTCTCCCCTATCTCTCCCACCTCCCTTTCTGAACACCATAACCTTCGACTTGTCCGCATTTAAATCTAGCCTATTTTTGTCCAAGTATCTTCTCAACCTTTTTATCATCTCCTTTAAAGCCTCTCCGCTCTTTGCTAGCAGAACTATGTCATCTGCATATGCTAGTGACCATATACTGACATCTCCTACCCTAACTCCTCCTACCACTCCGGCCGCTAGCTTACTTTCCATATCCGCGATCAAAATTGCAAAAAGCGTTGGGCTAAGTGGGCACCCTTGCCTCAACCCCCTATCATTCAGAATCCCTTAGAGATTCCCTCCCTTCTTTCACCCTATCTTTCGTCTCCTCACATACCTTCCTTATTATCTCGATCTGGCCCCTCTTCACTCCCCTCTCTTCCATTGTCTCCCACAACCTTCCTCTATCTACCGAAGGGAACCCGCTCTTTAGATCTACAAAAAACGCGTACACTTTGGCACCCTTTTTGGTTAGTTCTCTATAACCCACGTGTTGCGAGACGTAAATATTGTCAATAGTACTCCTTCTCTCTCTAAAGCCCGCCTGCGTGTCCGGCAATATTCCTTTCCCCTCAACATCCTTGCGCAGCCTATGAGCGTAATTCCTCTATAATTTTTCTGCCTCTTCCTATCCCCTTTCTTATACAGTGGTACAATCAACTTCTCCTTCCACTCTCTTGGAAATCCCTCTCCCTCCATACTTTTTTCACTACCCCTTCAGCCTCTGCCTTAACTCTTGTGTGCCAAACAGCCACGCTTCGTTCTCTACCCCGTCCATCCCTGCTGCCTTAGATTTTTTCAATTTCCCTATCTGCTTCTCTATCTCCTTAAGGGAATTTGTATAATTATGGACAATTAAACATTTTGAAAAAATACTTTTTTATATTTAAAGATTAATTTAAAAGCCTATTAATCAAAATTTTAATCATTCTTTTAGTACATAGCGGTGTAAAAATGGTGTAAAGAAAAAATATTGATTTAAAATTAGTACTATTTAATGTTTGAAGATTACCATATACTTTTTGAATTAATTGTTTATTGGTATGAAATTTATCTTCTCGGCAAAAAAATCATCTTTTGTTTTGTAAATTTAATTGTTTTTTTAAGAATTTGTTGATTTCGAATTGAAAATTTAACTATTTTATTTATTCTTCAAAATTAATCTTTTTCAGTAACAAATTCATTCATTTGTTTGAACTTGAACGGAATGGAATTTTTCTTAAAATTGTAACCAATATTAAAAAATTAAAAAACTTGTCTGAAAATATTCCGAATTTTTTTTTGCGGAATTCATAGGAATCTTTCTGAAATTTTTAATATCTTTTGAAATTTTATCTAAAAATTAATACAAACAAATTATTTTCAAACTTTTGTATGATTTATAAAACAAATAAGGCATTACGTAATTTAATTATTTCTTTTACACAGAAACTGGAAGACTTGGCAGAGTCATGGAATTTTTAAAAATGTTGTGGAAAAAGTAAAAACATCATGAAATTTTGCAAATAATAACAGGGTTTTTTTTTTAATGAAATTTCAAATATTTGGTTATAAACTAATTTTTTCATTAAAAATTTTTGAATAAAAACTGAAATATTTAACAAGAAAATTGTTTGATTTAAACTTTAACTATTCTATTTCTTTGTGTATTGGCTTAAGATTAATCTTTTTAGTTGAGAATTCTTTTTTTTTTATAGAATATTTAAGTATTTATTGAAAATTCGTCGTTTTTATAAAAATTTGATAGATATTAGGAAATCTTTGAAACTTCTAACACATTTTTAAATACTTTTTAAATACTTTAAGAACAAGAAATCCTTTCAAATTTTCATATGAATTTGAAGAATATTCTTCTATTTAAACCTTTCAAAATTGTAAAAAAGATGTTTGATTTTTTTGATAACCTGACTGATTTCATTAATGCAATCAATCAGAATTCTGTATAAATATAATTTTAGTGAATTTGAGAAAAATAATTTTTAAAGAAAATTTTAAAATATTTTGAACCTTTTTAAAACATTTAAAAAATGCGCTGACTCAATAATCCGACCAGCAAAAGTATCAACACTCAGAAATGTTTGAAAAAGTAAATATTTATATACCACCCATTTTACGGTCGTGAGACATGGACATAGGTGTGATTTATCGCGTATATGCTTCAGGCATATCTTTAGGTATATCTCAGGTATATCTTCAGGCAGCGAGAATCAAGCCAGCAACCTTCCGGCTACATACCCGAAGTGCTTTCGCCTGTGTTTACGAAAATGATGAATTCAAACAGAAAAACACTACCTGGTACTTCATTGCCAGTGCTTACAGAAATATTGGAAATGGCTGGATCAAAAAAAGTTAAAATACATAAATTGAAGCAAATAATAGAAAATTGAATAATTCAATATTTCTACATTAGAAACGGGAAATAAATTTAAAATTAGGTTCACGCAATAAAGATATTATAAACATAGATGCGGCACGTGTATAGTTCGAGGAACTAATTGTAGATGGCGCTCCAGGCGTAAATTGCCCGATCCCCCCCATGCCTCTCAACACGAAAACCACACCCACCCACTGCTTTGTCCCTGCAATCTTCAGCTGTCGAACAGAAATCTCTGAGGATTCTCTAGCGAAATAGCCTGGTCCATTTGAGACTATAAGCGACGGTAATATAATGTTCCTTTTGTATTCGTCACGTACCGAGCAGGCAGAGTTATTCACAGTAGTTGGCCGTCGCTAATTCGACTCTCCCTTGTTAAATTTCTCTAGAAATTATTAACACATTTTTTAAATTAATTAATTTTCTCATTATACTTATTTATAATTATAACTTATATTCAAATATACAATTTTCTAGTTGCATTCAAAAATGTTGTCTTTTTTGGCGTATCTCATTGTATTTGCGAGAAACGTATTAATTCCAATTTCAAGCATTAAAAAAAAAAGTTAAATATCCGAAATCATCGAAACCCGTAGATTCCGAATTATTATGTTTTAGGTTGTTAACTATGAAATTAAAAAAATCTACTTCTAAATTTTAATCCAAAAGCTTAACAAAGGACTCTTGAGTGTCGGATACTCTATTGATATAGCCCCTCTGCTTGTTATTTATGATCCAATTATTAATTCAATTTCAGCCTCTCTGCTTTTTATTTATGCTCGTATTTCTATTTCAATTTCGGAAAGGACATTTGAAAGCCTCTAAAACATTTAAAAGAACCACCTGGACCTTTGAATATATCTACCTGAGTGCCTGCGGAGAATTTCTTTGAGCTTCTCTGACCCTAGATAATCTTTAGAATATACTCGGAGATTTCTTTAGGTAGGGTACATCTTTTTTGAAAAAATTAGTCATTTTGCTATTAAAATTTACCGTCTATGAATAATATTATTTTGTTATTTTGAAAAAGAGTCGGTAAAAATTCTACTAAATGAAACTATACGTTTGACGACATTAAAAGTTTTAATTGATAAACATATTGAGTTGAAATTTAAAATAATTAATTTTTAAAATAAATATGATCGTACATCTTTCTCGCATGTATAATTAGCGATTTGGAGTTTTTAGATATATAGTTAAATTTTATAGGAATACCCCCTCCCTCACGATTATAAATTTATGTAAACAATAATTCGTAATTTTCTATGTTTCTGTAATTAATTATGAATTAAATAAATTATAATTAAACGATAAAATTATATAATAAAATTATTTTTTATTTTATTTTTTTATATAATATTTTATAGAAATTTATGTATCTTAATATATATGTAAATTATGTACCGATTTTTTAAATTGAGAATCCCATAATTTCAAAATTGAAAAAATGTATTTTTTAATTTTACTCGATTGCGCGGGTGGAAATTTAAGTCGGGGGCTGGCCATTCTGCGGCTGGAGGGCCCAGCTATAAGTCGGGAGGTGGCAGGGGAGCCCGAGTTTAAGTCGGGCTGTGGCCGGGGTTTCTGGTTGGAATCCGACAGCATTGTCGCGCTGCGCTGGCCAGAGTCCGGCCATGGAGCATGGCCGGGAGCTGGCTGGAGAGCCCAGCCATGGCCCGGACAAGATCAATTAGTGCTTTACTAGATTTGAATGATTCGGGTTTCAAATGAATGAAGAGTATCAGTCACTCAATTAGGGGATCAATTTGATTCTTTTTTACTGTAGAATTGGAACATATTAATACATTAAATTCCACACGCCCAGAACACAGACAACATTAACTATTTTCACGTAGTCGTTGAGAGACAAAAAAGGTATTTAAAAAATAAATATTAAAGTCCGGGTTATTTGAAACCCGAATCAGTCCTGTTTAGAGTAAATACATATATTACATTTTTAAACATTATATTAAAAATTAAATTTCTAACTTTACGGGGTATTTAACCTACATATCTATACCTAAATCTAAGACCTAGCAGTCGGGAGTGCTAACCACTGCACTAAACTGACAAGTTGAAACTCGTTGAAAAAGCCATATTCATAAGCTACAGTTCAGAAAAGTTAAAGTGCCAAATTTTAAGTTCTCCTTTTATAATTATTTATTATTATTCGGCGTTATGTAAATCTGAAATGCACGAACTTTTAACAGGAATAACAATAAAATACTTTTTAAATAAATAATTTAAATCGATTACAATTTTTCTTCGGGTGATATTTTATTTTTTCCCATTGTAGATTATTTTACAACTTTTTACAATGACAGAAAATATAATTTTTTATGAACATTTTAAATTTGTCATAAAGATCAAAGATAGGATTTTTTTCTTAAAAAAAAACACATTTCGAATTTCAAAAAAGTGTCATCGAATTTTTGTCATAAAATGCATTGTTTGTAAGTCTGAAATCATGAAACCTTAAAATTTGTAGCTTCATAAAAATATTCACCCAATATATTTCCACGCGTGGAACATCCATGCGGGTATACGCATCCATTTCTTAATGAAATTAGAAAAATTAATTAACTTATAAACAAAGTTTAACAATTTTATAATTGCCAACACGGAATGAGAAATTGGCCTCCTAGCTTACCAGCCTCATGCGCCATGGCAGCACTATCGGACTAGTGGTCCCACTGTCTCTCACTGAAAGTGTGGGGGCGCCAGTGTTGGAACTTGGGGAAACAACAAATGTTGGACTCCAGGCTTCCAACTCGGAGTAACTCTCAATTCCGACCGGCGTTGGTACCTATACTTATATTACTTATGACCGCATCATGACCGCACCGCATTAATCTTTCATTCCGACGAGTTGGACTCTCAGCGTCCAAGTAGTGGGCACAGCACACTACCAGTCACGCAGGAGCGTAGACCGCTGACTCGTCTAGAGCGCCATTGGCCAATTTGTGGTAAGTTAGCAAGCCAAGCTCCATAAGCAACTAGCGCCACTAGCCTCGGGAGGTTAGGAGGAGAATTGAGCTGCCGGATCGAAGAAGGGCACAAAAACTTATTTCGCCGGGAGTGGGGAGGCCCCTGGAAGTTTTCAAAAACATTTTCGAACTTTAATTTTTAAAGACTATACCTAGCTGTAGAATTTCATTTCTTCATCTTTTTCCCCTTAGGAAAAAACTTGTAGATTTTTTATTTTTCCAATTAAAACCAAAAAACTGGCTTTTCTGGAAAAATCAATTTTAATTCGTTTTTCACTTCAACTTGTGCTCAGTCAATCAGTTTTTAAGATTTTTCAATAAAATTTTCAGGGAATGTAACTCAAAATGTCCTTGGACTGATAGAGCAAAACGAATTTTCAAATTCATTAAAAAAATTGTTGTCAATTTATTTCGCTTGTTAACGCTTGTTAACAACAGTATAAAGAAGTTTTCTGAAAAATTATAGCCCAATCGAATTGATATTTCAGAAATTATTAACGTCTTAAGTCGAGAGCGACTAGGCGACTCGCGCGCGGGCTGTAGCGAGAGTCTCAGATCCGATTCATAATGCAGTTCACCGGCGCCAAAAGTAAAAACTAATCAAGTAATCAGGTAGTATCAATGTATTATGCGGATCTGGTATCAAGCCACACGTATTCCTATGGATTTTGAGGCGCTAAATTCAAATTCGGTATCAAAAATCAACCATCACGTCATGGTTGAGCCGTAACCTCAAAAAATAAAGAAAAATCATGCACTGAGGCAAATAGATTTCAAAATAATTCCAGTGACGCAAATTTTCACTTCAAAAACATGTCGACAACTGTGAAGGATCAACCCTTGCCTGATATCAACTTAATTAACATAATTTTACCCAACAGAACCTGACCTCACCTAACCTGAATTAATAGAAATTTATTGAACTACACGTAAACCTCTGGAAGCATATTTTCGCAGTAGCAAATGTGTGCTACATCGAATGTGTCAACTCGAGCCTAACCTACAAATAAATCTAACCTAGCCTAACTTAACCTAACCTAACCTCACGAAACACAATTAAACTGATTGTGTTGTCCCGTTGTGTTTGTGGTACCGTTTCATTCAGCTTTGGCTTAACCTACATAGAGGTTTAATCTATCCTAACCTAACAAAACCTGACCTAACCTAACCGAATACGCTGGCAATCCTGTTCTTGCGTACTTTCATATTTTGACATTAATAGCAGTAAATGTCCCGGAGTTTCGTAACCGCTTGTTGCTAGCATTATTCGCATGTGTCTGTAACCAGGGCACCTCCCGGTGGTGACGGTTGGCAAGGGATCCACATTGGCTGAGTCCCTGGGTAAACGGCGTTCATACCGTCATGGCAAACACAGGTAAAAAGTGTATTATGATGCAGGGAAAAATCCCAGTATCGGCGTCTGGTCAGGCTGGGCAAGCGGGCTCTCCGACGTCGTCATCATGCAACCGTAGCTCTTCATCAATGGATCACTTGGTTGGTGTAGAGCCTCATGCTACAAGGAAAAAAACCGCGAGCATCTCGCAATCGCATGCCTGCAAGAATAGCTCAGATTCATTTTGTTACATTTGCAGTACCAGGTGTATACATATGAAACCGGTATTTTTTCAAGAAAAAAACACATTTATTTCAAGAGAATGATAAGAAATATTTTATTCAAAGTATGCGCCCTCG
>NC_046665.1:17755437-17757983 GCF_010883055.1 Belonocnema kinseyi | reverse complement strand
ATCGTTCTCCCACCCGACCTCTAGTGCTGCATCTAGGCTTATAATATCTTTGGATTAGGTGTTGCATAAAATAGCTATTTCGAAGCTCTTGCGTACAAAGATATTATAAGCATAGATGCATAGATGCATAGACTTGCTAGAGTGCTACGATGCGAGTGTGGCCCGTGAACGGGGTTACATGGCACGGCTGCATGCTCTGTAGTGCGAGAAACACCCGGAGCTATCGCACTTTTCGCAGCAACGTCTGCGAAACCATTGTGAACTATTCCGTAAAAGGGGCTATGTAAGCGGAACGCCTACTCTACCACAGCTAGAACAAGCCGGCAACAAAGAAAGAGAGGCGACACTAAGACCATCCGCGGGCAGGCATCCAATAGATGAAGAGCGATGCTTTACGACCCGGCGAAATATTAACACCAAGGTTTCTCTCAAGCCTAAAGATCTGGCTGAAATGGTGACGAGCTTCGTGGAAACAAGATGACTTTTTAACAAAATAGTTGCATGTTTTGCAAAATAATAAAATTTTCAACTGAATACTAGAATTTTTAACCAAACGAGTTGAATTCTGAACCACAAATATAATAGTAGACTTTCTACCAAAAAGAATTTAAGCGAAAAAAACGAGAAAAGGGGGTTTCTTCAAAACAGAGAAAAAAAGAACAATTCGTTTTTAACTTCAACTCGTGCTCAGTCAGTCAATTTTCAGGATTTTTCAATAAAATTTTCAGAGAATGTAGTTCAAAATGTCCCTCGATTGATAGAGCAAAAGGAACTTAAAAATTTATTTGAGAAAAATTGTTGTTAATTTTGTTCTGGTGCGTGGCGCTTATCGGACTTCTCTAACTTCCAGCGTTTTGTTTATCGAGCGAATTTTGAGCAACGAAAACTTTCAGCGGCGACTCGCGCGCGGGCTGTAGCGAGAGTCTCAGATCCGATTTATAATACAGTTCGCCGGCACCAAAAGTAAAAACTAATCAAGTAATCAGGTAATATCCAAGGATTATGCGTAAATAAACAATAGTACATGATGTAAAATAATTTGAGAGTGTAATATTATGCTAAATATAATGGTTCTATTTTTATGACAAACTGTACAGTGCACTTGTTCTTCATTCCTGTTGTAATAGAGCGTTAGTACTTTTTGTCTTCTGAAAGAGAAATGTCACTGGATTTTTAATTTTTTAACAAAAGTGTTGTGATATGATGCCAGAGCAAACAAATCCTAGAGGTAGAAGAAGAAGTAGACATGAAGAACAGTGGGAGGAAAATTTGCGAAAAACTAAGAGAAACAAGGTATAAATTTTATATTCTAAAAAAAATCAATAAAAAAATATGTCATAAAAATAGTAGCGATAATTTTTTCACTGCAAATATCAATTCATAAATGTGAGATATTTTACTGTAAATTTAAATCAGTAAAATTTTATTGAAAATCAGTGACAATCAGTGAGCGAACGAGTTCTCACTATTTTATCAGCGAAATGTCCTTTATTTCTTTCTTAGCGTCTGAAACATTAGGGAATTTAAGGGATATATACTTATAGCATTGTCCATCGTTTCTAACTCCTTGATAAATTGTTTCATGAGCCCAAGCTTTATGTGGAGGGGTGGTAGTAAAATTTTTTCTGGATCAACGAAGCTTTGGATGATGATATTATGAGTACCAGATTTGAATGAATCTCTTAAAGGCCAATGTTTTTTGCTGTAATGATTGGCTCGATCTCTGCTATTCCACAGGCATATAAAGCATGGCTCTCTCGTAAAACCCGATTGTTGGCCTAATATCAGTGTTATGATTTTGAGATCACTACATATTTGCCATTTGTGATTCGTGTAATTAACTTTTTCAAGAAGCATTTTAACATTGTTATATTCTTCTTTGATGACCGTTGAGTGAGCTATAGAGATAGGAGCGTAAGTATTCGTGTTATGCAGTAAAACAGCCTTAATGCTGCGTTTTGATGAATCAATGAAAAGTCGCCATTCTTCGCCTCTGTACACATTTTTCTTCAAGTGGTTCATTGGTCCGTTAACGTCAGTGCAGTACATTAAAGATGTCTCTTCGTCTTTAACGAAAAACTTTCTGAATTCTTTGTCCCTGTCGCGATAGAATGAAACTTTTGTCTTTGGCTCTAGAAGATTTCTTCTTTTTAGAAATGAAGCGGCAAATTTAGCGCCGTCTTTCGGTAATCCAAGATCTCTAATAAAATCATTGAGTTCTAGTTGCGACACTAATATTGGAACCTTCAATTTCATTTTTTGCACGCCATATTCGTCATCTTTTTCGTCATTTTCATCGAAATCATCAGAACTATTTTCTGTTCGATCACTGGTTTCACTACCGTCTCCATGACGTTGACTTTTAACTTCCATTCTATCATCTTCTAAAGCGCTTAAATCAGTCTGGCGTGCATTTTTATTGTTTTCAATTGCTCACTTCATATTTACCAGGTGTATACATATGAAACCGGTATTGCCATTTAGCGGCCAGTAGGCACACTTTTAGGCACTGTCGGAACTTACCATTTGTGCTAATTGGCGTATTG
>NC_046665.1:17743960-17755337 GCF_010883055.1 Belonocnema kinseyi | reverse complement strand
TATCTAACTACATTTTTGCAGCATCGGTGTGCTGCCCTCTTCAACTTTTCGACGTTTCTATGGCAACAGCGTATTTTGCCTTCGTCTACGGCAAGGGCGGGGCCAAGGCGCATATTGAAAGCCAAAACGAACATGCCGGTGATTTTCAGTTTCTTGATTCTCGCGCTTGCCTTCGCCAGCCATATCTATAACTGACTCCGGGCTGCCTATGCACGCCGAAAATATTAAAACTAATGAGGGCTTAAAATTATTACATTTATTATTATGTTAAAATTAATTACTTTCTTTTACGTTTTTTTTAAAGGGACATTTTCGAGATAGTAAATAAATTTAAAAAATAATTCTTTTGGTACTTTAGATTTTCTGTGAAATTTCAAAAATGATTTTTTTTAAACTAAATTTAAAATTTAAATGAAATTAGGATAAATTTAAAAAGTAAATACATTTTAGTTTAATTCAGAATTTAGTTAAATTTAATAAAGTTTAGTTAAATTAATTCCTTGTCTAGTTTCTTTTAAAAGATAAATTTTCAAGATAATATATAAATAAGTTTTAAAAAATTCTTGTCATATTATAGAATTGTAGCAGAATTTTTAAAATTATACTTCACTGAATAAATTTCTTTTACGTTTATTTTTAAATCTTAAAATATTTTATTATTTTTTCGCGTAATTACAAGACCTATATCGCCTGTTGACTGCTACACTTCAAACGCATCATTTGTAAGTAGCAGTCAACAGGCGTTATACGTCTTATATATTTTTTAAACTTTCTACCGTTGGAAAAAACACTATTACGATTATTCCGTGACCTTCTGCAGGGAATTGTAACGTAGAATCCCAATTTCAGCCATTTAAAAGTTGATCTTGCTGTTTATGGAGTTTTTTAAAAAAAGGAACCGAATGGGGACCCAATGGGGTCTTCACGGATATTTTGCAGAAGCTTCATTCTGTTCCTTCGGTCCGCCAGGGCATGTTTATCAAAATTATAAGGAAATATAAGGCGTATAGGGGTGCATCTCAGCATCTAGGGCTATTACAAAAAAAATGTAAAAGGAAAGAATTCCAAATAACTAAAATAATTCATTAATTTTTTGCGAACCGGGAAATTACCAGAAATTTGTTTTATTGATTAAAACGGCCACCTGAATTCCATAGTATTTTAAAAATTATTATATTTATTGGTGTTCTCCTGCAAAAAAGTTATACTCTTTCGTTCTTGTAAAAAAATTCCCACCAAGGATTGAACCGGTATCTATAGGCTGCGATAATTTGGGCAATTTTAAAGATTTTCTTTTCGTTAAGGGTGACGATTTTTCTACCCCCAAAAGTTGTCCCTGGCTGCGATTTACTTTATTTTTTAATATGTTGTTGAGGGTGTCCGAAGACACATTTTTAGGACCGGTGTCGATGGGCACCGGTAATTTGGGCAATTTAATCGGTTTTTTTTCGTTCATGGTGACGGTTATTCTACCCCCAAAAGTTTTCCTTGGCTGCGACTTTCATTATTTTTGGATATGTTGTTGGGGGTATCTTAAGACACATTTTTAGGACCGGCGACGGTGGGCACCGGTAATTTGGGCAATTTAAACGTTTTTTTTTCATTAAGGGTGACGGTTTTTCTACACCTAAAAGTAGTCCCTGTCTGCGATTCACTGTATTTTTGGATATGTTGTTGGTGAAAAGTTATCCATGGCAATAATTTACTTTATTCTTGGATATGTTGTTGGGGGTCTCTAAGGACACATTGTAGAACCAATGTAGATGAACACCGGTAATGTGAGCAGTCTTAGCGATTTTTTTTCGTTAATGGTGACGGTTTTTCTACCCCCACAAGTTGTCCCTGTCTGAGATTTTCTTTATTTTTGGATATGTGTTTGGGGGTGTCTGAAGACACATTTTTAGTACAGGTGTCTATGGACACCGGTAATATGGGCAATTCTAACGGTTCTTTTTTCGTTAATGGTGACGATTTTTTTACCCCCAAAAGTTGTCCCTGGCTGCAATTTACTGTATTTTTGGATATGCTGTTCGGATTGTTCATTTTAGGACCGATATCTCTGGGCACCGGTAATTTGGGCAAATTTAAAGATTTTTTTCTCTAAGGGTGACGATTTTTCTACCCCCAAAAGTTATCCCTGGCTGCGAATAACTTTATTTTTGGAAATGTTATTGGGGGTCTCTAAAGACACTTTTTCGCACTAAAGTCGATGGCACTGGTAATTTGGTCAATTGTAGCGAATTTTTTCGTGAAGGGTGATGGTTTTTCTACCCCCACAAGCTGTCCCTGGCTGCGATTCACTCTATTTTTGGATATGTTGTTCGGGGTGTCCAAAGACACATTTTAGGAACGGTGTCGATTAGCACTGGTATTTTGTGCAATTTTGATGTTTTTATTCGTTAAAGGTAACGGTTCCTCGATCCCGAAGTTGGGTCTGGCTGCGATTTACTGTATTTTTCGATATCTTGTTCGGTATGTTAAATGACGCATTTTAGGACCATTGTCGATAGGCTCCAGTAATTTTGGCAATTTTAACGTTTTTTTTCGTTAAGGGTGACGGTTCTTCTACCTCCACAAGTTGTCCCTGCCTGCGATTTACTGTATTTTTGGATATCTTGTTCGGGTTGTTCATTTTAGGATCGGTGTCTATGGGCAACGGTAATTTGGGCAAATTTAAAGATTTTTTTTAAAGGTGACGGTTTCTCTATCCCCAAAATTTGGCTTGGCAGCGATTTACTTTATTTTCGGATATGCTGTTGGAGGTGTCTGAAGACACATTTCTAGGACCGGTGTCGATGGGCACCGGTAATTTGGGCAATTTTAACGTTTTTTTCCGTTAATGTTGACCGCTTTTTTACCACCAAAAGTTGTCCCTGGCTGCGATTTAATGTATTTTAGGATATGTTGTTCGGGTTGTTCATTTTAGGACCGTTCTCGATATGCTCCAGTAATTTTGGCAATTTTAACGTATTTTTTCGTTAAGGTTGACGGGTTTTCTACCCCCACAAGTTGTCCCTGGCTGCAATTCACTATATTTTTGGATATGTGTTTGGAGGTGTCCATTTTAGGACCGGCATCTATGGCCACCGGTTATATGGACAATTTTAAAGATTCTTTTTTCGTTAAGGGTGACGGTGTCTCTACCCCAAAAGTTGTCCCTGGCTGCAAATCACTGTATTTTGGATATGTTGTTCGGGGTGTTCATTTTAGGACCGGTATATATGGACACTGATAATTTGGGCAAAGTTAAAATTTTTTTTTCTTTAATGGTTACTATTTTTCTACCCCCAAAAGTTGTCCCTGGCTGCGATTTCCTTAATTTTTTGATATGTTGTTCGGTATGTCCAAAGAGGCATCTTAGGATTTTGGGCAATATTAACGTTTTTTTTCGTTAATGATGACGGTTTTTTTTACCATCAAAAGCTTTCCTTGGCTGATATTTACTTTATTTCTGGATATGTTGTTGGGGATGACCAAAGACGCATTTTAGGACAAAGGTTTTTTAACGCATCCCTTCTGTAGGGAGTCAGTCTGCTTCCTACCTCTTAGGAGTAAAGAAGTTAAATAAAGAAGTCCTGTCTCACAGTTCAGGCACTTATACAAAGAAAAGGTCTATTATTTCTCCAGACTATTACAAAATTGGCGATCCTATCAGGATCCCGTTTACGATATCCTGGGGAAGAAGTATCTACGGAACACCCCCAGTAATTTCAAACAACGAGGATCTTCGACTCGAACCAGGACTCTACGGATTCTGTTCGCAGCCCAGGCAACGACCACCAGAAGCCGAGACTCCCAAGGCATCTACGGAACCTTGGTAAAAGATCTGACGATCTTCTCATCCCACAGAGAGCCCGCTGAGCCAAGCGATAAGCCTCTGAAAGAAGCGCATCATCGAGCCACGCCCGATTCAGCCGCATAGCAGCAGGACGTCTACGGCCGTCGAAGTACAATTTTTATCTACCTAGCTGACACGGAACGAGACGAAAGCTGAAAAAAAAGTAAGCATTATTTTAGTTTTAAGATAGTTACGAATCTTGTTCAGATATTTCCGTAGTAGTTAAGTCCTTTTCGCATACGTCGAACGGTGATTTAATTGCATCGGCATTTTCGATAAGGCTAAGTGAGGAAATATTTCGGTGAATAGGCTGGCGTCAGTAGGTACGACGTTGGTGCTCCACGTCCTCTATCTCCTTTAATAAACCGACGACTTACTCTGAATTAACCTTGAGGCATTGTTGTAGCACGATCCCGCAAGTGAAGAGTTTAAAAATATCAAATATTGTAAAATTAATAACGCGA
Source organism: Belonocnema kinseyi (assembly GCF_010883055.1). NCBI lineage: Eukaryota > Metazoa > Arthropoda > Insecta > Hymenoptera > Cynipidae > Belonocnema > Belonocnema kinseyi. Next base: position 17,751,035 of record NC_046665.1, on the reverse strand, counting down.
TTTGCGACACTCACACCCGACACTCTTAAATAGGACAAACTGGCGTTCCACGCCTATAGGGAAAATCTTAGCACACAATACCACACACAAACAGACACGTCTTCGGATTCTGATAGCAGTTCACGCGGATTAGACAATCGATTTAGAACCGCAACCACCATGTCATCAGAAGATTTAAGGGAAGGTTTGACCAGTGAAACCATGGATCCACTATTGCTGATCTTAAGCAAATTAAAATTAATCGAGGATGTGCAACGCACCATGAGAGCCGACATGAGGATTTTGAACGAGGAAAATTTAAAAAGGGCCAACGAGATAAAGGATCTCGCTTGGATCAGCAATGCCCTTCTAACAGAGGACGAGTCCCTTCGAGAACGTGAATCTTCAGACGAGGAAGTAACACCTGGACCATCTAAAAGAACCATTCAGCCCGCTCCCCTAGTCCCGAATTCCTTAGAAAATGGTATGTGCCAGCAAACGCCACTCGCACATAACAATACACCGAGAAGCGAGCCGAACAGCAGTGTAACGTCAAGGCATACAACAGGAACCTTTGGGCCCGGTGATCAACCACCGCATTTCTTAAGAGCTGATGCGAGACGGTTGTCTGTATCCCCACACGACAATAGACAGAGTTGTAACGCAGCAGCGAGGCAACCGACGACTTTGAGCCAGTCGCCTACTTCCTTGCACGACGCCACACAGAGGCGCAACACAGATGGAAGGCAACCCTCAAATTCCTTCACTCACACAAGTGCGTGCCATGCGACAATGCTCGCTCATGGCTCAACACAGAAGGGTAACATATCAGCGAGGCAACGAACAGCGATAGCAGACTTTGAACCTCTCTCTCAGGCACGACTTCGTTAATACGGTTAAGCGTGCGAAGCACAGATGCTCTTAACCAAATCTATTACCAGATTACATCAGCGGATGATTACAGTCCATACATGGTAGACATTCAAACGGAACTTCCTACAAATTGTTAGTAGATTCCGGAGCCGCGATAAATCTAATAAAGAAATCGGAAGTACCAGCAGAAAGGACACCATTTGATATGAAAAAAACGTTTTTCCATGGGGAGAGATATACACCATTCAAATCAAGCGGTAAGAATACCATATTTAGGAAAACTACATCTCTTCCATATCATTGCTGACGATCTTCCCTTACCAGAGGAAGGTATCATTGGCCTGCCTTTTTTTAACGCGCTTGATAAATACCATTTGACTCAGAACTTCCTTTAAGTAGACAATAAAAAGTTACCCCTTTATGAGGACGGAACATTTTTACCTGGCAATACAGCACAAATAACCCGGATAAAAGTAATTGACAAAGATCAAGACATTTACATAGAAAATGACAAATTAATCCCTGACGGTGTTTACAAAATAGAAAATGAAGAGTTAGTTGTACCCCTGTACAATTATGATAAAAACCCGTTCATAATACCACAAAAAATCGAGTACGAAGCAATGGAGCAAATTAAAGAAATAAATAGAATGAGTGCGACTTTAGTGGAAAAAAACCAGGTAAATAGGATTCAAGATTTATTAAGCAAGACTAGGTTGAAGCACGTAGGAAAAGCGGAAGCTCCTAAATTATGGAAAATAGCGGGTGACAGTGATATTTACAACCTTGAAGGAGACCCGTTTCCATGTACTGATCTAGTGGAACATGAAATCGTTTTAAAAACAGGAAAAATAGTAAATTTAAAATCCTACAGTCCTCCTGAATGCCATAAAGAGGAAATAAAAACTCAAATGCATGAATTGAAGAAAAAAGGTGTCATAAGAGATTCAAAATCACCCTTCAATTCACCGATTTTGGTTGTCCCAAAAAAGGAAGACGCGTCTGGTAGGAAGAAATGGCGAATAGTAATCGATTTTCGGAAGGTGAATGAAGACATAGAACAAGATGCTTATCCACTGCCCATCATTGAAGACATTTTGGATCAATTAGGGAATGCAAAAATACAAGCAGTACGGAATTTTAAACCACCACAGAATGTAACCCAAGTTCAGAGCTTTTTGGGACTCGCAGGGTATTATAGAAAATTTATAAAAAATTTCTCTCAAATTTGTAAGCCTCTTAAAAATATAACACAGAAGGAGACACCTTTTGACTGGTCAACAAACTGTCAAGAGTCTTTTGAACAAATAAAAGAACTATTATGCTCAGCACCGGTTTTAAGATTTCCAAACTACAAGGAGAAATTCACTTTAACGAAAGACGCATCTAATCACGGATTAGGTGCAGTATTATGCCAAAACGGTCACCCCTGTTGTTACATATCAAGGACGTTAAACAAAGCCGAGATTAATTATAATACAACAGAGAAGGAACTTTTAGCAATAGTTTGGGCATGAAAAAGGTTAAGACAGTGCCTTCTTGGAAGAAAGTTTACAATTCAAACGGACCATCAGGCATTAATATGGCTACACAACGTGAAAGATCCCTCTTCACGATTGTTAAGATGGAGATTACGTTTGGAGGAATATTGTTACACTGCCGAACACGTAAAAGAAAAGGAAAATAAAGCCGCAGATTGCCTATCTAGACTATTTTCAATTCAACAAGAAGAAGATTCTCTACAAACTACACCAGAAGAAGTTGATCTGGACGTGGAAAGAGGGGAGGAATTAATAGGATGTGTTCTTGCCGAAAAGTTATCCCTGGCTGTGATTTTCTTTATTTTTGGATAGGTTTTTACGGGTGCCTAAAGGCACATTTTAGGGCAAATGTCAATGAGCACCTGTAATTTGGGCAGTTCTAACGTTGTTTTCGTCATGTATGACGGTTTTTCTACCCCAAAAAGTAGTCCCTGGTTGCAATTCACTGTATTTTTGGATATGATGTTCAAGGTGTCCATTTTAGAACCATTATCTGTGGGCACAGGTAATTTGGGCAATTTTAAAGATTTTTTTTACCCCAAACTTTTACCACAAAAGTTGTCCCTGGCTGCTCTTTTCTTTATTTTTGTATGTGTTGTTGGCGAAAAGTTATCCCTGGCAGCGATTTACTTTATTTTTGGATAGGGCACCGGTAATTTGGGCAATTTAGCGATTTTATTCATTGAGGGTGACGGATTTTCTACCCCCAAAAAATGTCCCTGGCTGCGAGTTACTTTATTTTTTTTATGTTCTGTATGTTCAAAGACTCATTTTAGGACCCGTGTCGATGGGCACCAGTAATTTGGGCAATCTTATCGATTTTTTTTTGCTAAGACTGACGGTTTTTATACCCCAAATGTTGTCCCTGGCTGCGATTTTCTTTATTTTTGGATGTGTTGTTGGCGAAAACTTATCCCTGGCAGCGTCTTACTTTATTTTTGATGTGCTGTTGGCGGTGTCTAAAGACACATATTAGGACCAATGTCGATGGGCACCGGTAATTTGGGTAAATTAGGGATTTTTTTCTTTAAGGTTGACGGTTTTTCTACCCCGAAATATTGTCCCCGGCTGCGATTTACTTTATTTTTTGATATGATGTTCGGTATGTCCAAAGACGCATTTTAGAACCGCTATCGATGGGTTCCGGTAATTTAGGCAATTTCAACGATTTTTGTTTCGTTCATGGTTACGGTTTTTCTACCCCCACAGGTTGTCCCTTGCTGCGATTCGCGATATTATTGGATATGCTGTTCGAGGTGTCCATTTTAGGATCGGTATCTATGGGCACAGGAAATTTGGGCAATTTTAAAGATTTTTTTGTTTGTTAAGGGTGACAGTTTTTCTACCCCAAAAGTTGTCTCTGGCTGCGATTCATTGTATTTTTGGATATGTTGTTCGGGGTGTCCATTTTCGTACAAGTATGTGTGGGCACAGGTAATTTGGGCATTTTTGAAGGTATATTTTTTTTCGTTAAGGTTGACGGTTTTCTACCTCCAAAAGCTGTCCCTGGCTGCGATTTTCTTTATTATTGGATGTATTGTTGGCGAAAAGTTGTCCCTGGCAGCGATTTACTTTATTTTCGGATATGTTTTTGGGGGTGTCCAAAGACACATTTTAGTATCAATGTCGTTAGGTGCCAGCATTTTGGACAATTTTAACGATTTCTTTTGTTAAGGGTTACGATTTTTCTACCCCCGAAAGTAGTCCCTTTCTGCGATTTACTGTATTTTTGTATATGCTGTTGAAGGTTTTCAAAGATACATTTTAGGACCGTTATCTATGGGCACCGGTAATTTGGGCCATTTAATTGTTTTTTTTTTGTTAAAGGGGACGGTTTTTCTACCCCCAAAAGTTGTCCCTGGCAGGGATTTACATTATTTTCGGATATGTTGTTGGGGGTGTCTGAAGACACATTTTTAGGACCGGCGTCGAAATGCACCGGTAATTTCGGCAAATTTAACGTTTTTTCTCGTTAATGGTAACGGTTTTTCTACCCCCAAAAGTTGTCTCTGGTTGCGACTTACTGTATTTTTGGATATGTTGTTCGAGGTGTTCATTTTAGGACCGGTATTTATGGGCACCGGTAATTTGGGCAAATTTAAAGATATTTTTTCGTTAACGGTGACGATTTTTCTACCCCCAAAAGATGTCCCTGGCTGCGATTGACTTTATTTTTGGATGTGTTTTTGGAGATGTCTGAAGACACATTTTTAGGTCCCGTGACGAAGGGCACCGGTAATTTGGGCAATTTTAACTATTTTTTTTCATTAATGGTGTCGGTTTTTTTTACCACCAAATGTATTCCACGGCTGAGATTCTTTGTATTTTTTGATATGTTGTTGGCGGTGTCTGAAGACACAGTTTAGGATCAATGTCAATGGATACCCGTAATTTGGGAAATTTCAACAATTTTTTTCGTTAAGGGTGACGGCTTCTGTGCCACTAAAAGTTGTCCCTGGCTACGATTTGCTTTATTTTTGGATATGTTGTGTGGGATTTCCAAAGACGCATTTTAGGGCTAGTGTCAATGGGCAACGGTAATTTGGGAAGCTTTAACAATTTTTTTTCTCGTTATTTGGATTTGTTTTTGGCCGTGTCTAAAGACACATTTCAGGACCAACTTCGATGGGCATCGGTAATTTGAGCACTTTTAAAGATTTTTTTTTCGTTAATGGTGAGGGTTTTTCTACCCCCAAAAGTTTTCCTTGCCTGCGATTTTCTTTATTTTTGTATATGTTGTTCGGGATGTCCAAAGACGCATTTTAGGACCGGGGTCGATGGGCACCGGTAATTTGGGCAATTTTAGCGTTTTTTTCGTTAAGGGTGACGGTTTTCCTACCCCTAAAAGTTGTCTCTGGTTGCGATTTACTGTATTTTGGATATGTTGTTCGGGGTGTCCAGAGACATATTTTAGGACCGTTATCTATGGGCACCGGTTATTTGAGTATTTTTATCGATTTTCTTTCGTCCAGGGTGACGGCTTCTCTACCATTAAAAGTTGTCCCTGCCTACGACTTTCTTTATTTTTGGATATGCTCTTGGCGACGTCTAAAGACACATTTTAAGACTAATGTGGATGAGTACCGGTAGTTTGGAAAATTTCAAGGATTTTTTTCGTCAAGCGTGACGGTTTTTCTACCACCAAAAGTTGTCCCTGGCCATGATTTACTTTATTTTTGGATATGTTCTTGGCGGTGTCTAAAGACACATTTTAGGACCAATGACGATGGGTATCTGTAATTTGGACAATTTTATCGATTTTGTTTGTTAATTGTTACGGTTTTTCTACCCCCAAAAGTTTTCTTTGGCTGCGATTTTATTTATTTTTGGATATGTTATTTGGGGTATCTAAAGACACATTTAAGCACCGGTGTAGATGGACAACGCTAATTTGGGCAATTTTAAAGATTTTTTTGCGTTTATTGTGACGGTTTTTCTACCTCTATAGATAGGCCCTGGCTGATATTTACTGTATTTTCGGATATGTTGTTCGGGATGTTCAGGGACACACTTTAGGACCGGCATCTATGGACATCGGTAATTTGGGCATTTTTAGCGATTTTTTTTTCGTTGTTATCTAAAGACACATTTGAGGACCGGTGTAAATGGGTACCGGTAATTTTGGAAATTTTAACGTTTTTTTTCGTTAAAGGTAAAGGATTTTCAACCCCCAAAAGTTGTCTCTGGCTGCGATTTACTGTATTTTTGGATATGTTGTTCGGGGTGTCTAAAAAAACATTTTAGGACCGATATCTATGGGCACCAGTAATTTGGGCATTTTGAACGATTTTTTTCGTTAATGGTGACGGTTTTTCTATTCTCAAAAGTTTTCCTTGGCTACGATGTTCTTTATTTTTGGATTTGTTTTTGGCCGTGCCTAAGGGCACATTTCAGGACCAACTTCAATGGACACCGGTAATTGGGGCACTTTTAAAGATTTTTTTTTCGTTAATGGTGACGGTTTTTCTACCCCCAACAGTTTTCCTTGCCTGCGATTTTCTTTATTTTGTAGTATGTTGTTAGGGATGTCTAAAGAAACATTTGAGGACCTGTGTCTATGTGGACCTGTAATTTTCGCAATTTTAACGATTTTTTTTCCTTAATTGTGACAGTTTTTCTATCCCAAAAAGTTTTCTTTGGCTGCGATTTTCTTTACTTTTGGATATGTTGTTGGCGGTGTCTAAAGACACATTGTGAGAACTATGTCAATGGGTACCGGTAATTTGGGAAATTTCTACAATTTTTTTCATTAGGCGTGACGGTTTTTCTACCCCCAAAAGTTATCCCTTGCTGCGATTTGCTTTATTTTTGGATATGTTGTTTGCGATGTCGAAGGACGCATTTAAGGGCTGGTGCCAATGGGCACCGGTAATTTGGGCAATTTTAACCTTTTATTCGTTTATGGTGACGGTTTTTCTACCCCCAAAAGTATTCCTTGGCTAGGATGTGTTCTTGGCGGTGTCTAAAGACACATTTTAGGACCAATGTCGATTGTTACCGGTAATTTGGACAATTTTAAAGATTTGTTTGTCGTTTAAGGTGACGATTTTTCTACCCCCAAAAGTTGTCCCTGGCTGCGATTTTTTTTATTTTTGGATGTTTTGTTCGGTATATTCAAAGACGCATTTTCGGACCAATGTCGATGGGCACCTTTAATTTTGGTAATTTTATTGATTTTTTTT
>NC_046665.1:17727675-17743860 GCF_010883055.1 Belonocnema kinseyi | reverse complement strand
CCCCCCCCCCCCAATTTTGTTCGTGTCTGCGATTCACTGTATTTTTGGATATGTGGTTCGGAGTGTCTAAAAACACATTTTATGTCCGTTATCTATGGACACCGGTAATTTCGGCAATTTTCATGATTTTTTTTTCGTTAATGGTGACGGTTTTTCTACCCCAGAAGTTGTCCCTGGCTGCGATTTTCTTTATTTTTGGATGTCTTGTTGTCGAAAAGTTATCCCTTGCAGCGATTTACTTTATTTTTTGTTATGTCGTTGTGGGTGTTCAAAGGCACATTTTAGGACCTTCATCTATGGGCACGGGTAATTTAGGCAAATTTAATGATTTTTTTTTCTTTAATGGTGACGGTTTTTCTATCCCCAAAAGTTGTCCCTGGCTGCGATTTTCTTTATTTTTGGATGTGTTGTTGGCGAAAAGTTATCTAAGTATTTTTTTCAAATTAAAATAAATAAATCAATTTTACGAAATTTCCATATAATTATTTTCCTGAATAAAACGAAAAGCTTTCAAATCCTTTTCAATATTTAAATAAAAAAAATTTAATTTCATCTTTACTTTAATAAAATATTTTTTCTATACTTTAAAAATAATAGAGAATTTTCAATCTTCTTTTTAGATTCAATTAAGAACTCATGTTCATCTTTAACTCAGATGGAATTTATTTTAAATTATTTTTCTAATAAACGAAAAACTTCAAAATTATTTCCCCAATTTAAATAGTTTCATTAAAACATTATTTTCATCTTTGTATTAAATTAAATCTTTTTATTCATCCTTATTTTTTTATTATAATAGAAACATTTTTAAAAACTTTTCAAATTTAATTAAATTAATTTCAATTTTTATCAACTTTAATAACAAATTTTTTTTTTATAAATAGAAATAAATAATTTTCTTTTTAACGTCATCTATATCAGATTGATTAAAAACTTATCATAATCAAATAAAAGCGCTGGATTAAATCTCTTTTTTAATTAAACCTTTTTTTCCAAGACATTTGATCAAGTTTTTATTGTTATGCCAAAAATAACACACAATTAGTAATTTTACTGAAAGAAAAATTTAGCACATTTGATCAATTTTAGAAATTTTGTTTTGGACATATAATATTTTACAAAAAAGCACATGGAACTGAACAAGATTCTGAACAACTTCTAATTTTAAGAACTGCAGCATTTATATTTATGCTCTGTACCTCCAACATATAAAAAAATTTTCTATATAATCTAATATTCTCGAATTTCAACTTATTATCATAATGAGTAACATAAATGTCGGGCCAAAATTCAGAGTCAGACAAGGCAATAACACGTCTTCAAGTATTACAAAATTCTCAACTAGAAAAAATAATCGCGAATAATCAACAGCTTCCAATAAACATTCGAAAAACTTTAAAACCTGATTTAGGCACAAAATTTAAAAACAATTCCAAAATTAACACGCCTGGTACTAGTGATTCGCCAGAAATCACATCAGAAGCTCCAACTTCAAATAAAGATTCCTTAATTAACTCCAGTTTCGAAGATAAAACATTCAGTTTTTCTTCAAATTCAAAAAATTTTCAAAACGAATCCTTAGACAACAATACATTGAATGGCGTGGCTATCACAAACTTTAATATAAATATCGATGATTAAAATAGAGCAAATTCAACAATAATTTACAATACACAGAAAGACGCTTTAAATAAAGAAAATTATTTTAACGACTAAAATCCATTTCGACAGAAACAATTAAAGAAACTCAACTAAAACAGGAGCATATTATACCGAAAGTAAACATTTAATATTTTTCAAAGTTAAAATCAGACTTAGACTTTGAGCCACAAACGTCAAAGATGAGTAAGCTGCCTACTAACAAACAGGCCTCACTCGAAGATGCACTAGAGTACTCGCAATGCACTACTTCCTGCATCCTAAGTAGAACCTAATCGTTTTTCAATTTTTCAATTATTAAAAAATTGATCATGCTTTAAATTCTGAAGCGTGATGCTTGTCCTTGTTTTTTAATACTGAGACATTCCAAAAAGCCACCTTCACAAGACCATTTTCTCCTCCAACAACATAATTCCCTTCCTCATCGATTCAGCGACTTGAAGTACAGAACCTGCCTAATGTTAAATGGATTCGATCTCCTTCGAAATAATTTTTATCACACTTTTTTTTTGTTAAAAATTAATTTTTTTAAATAAAAAATTAAACTATGACATTTTTGGTAGAAAATTAATTTCTTTAATTAAAGTGTGATCTTTTTGAGATAAAAATCTAACTAATTGTTTCAAAATTTATGGATTTAAAAAAAAATTCGTTTTTTTAGTAGAAAATCATTCTCATTGTTTGAACATTCATCTTCCTGATTTAGGAGTCAACCATTTTTCTGGCAATCCTTTTTTTTCAAAATTAATTTATTGAGGTGAAAATTTAACTTTCCATTTTTGGTTAAAAATTTATTGATATTTTTAATTACAGTCTGTTTAGGTAGAGAACTTAGCTATTTTTTTTAAATTGTACTTTTTTAAGTTGAAAATTAATTTTTTAACTAAAAACTGAACTGTCCCATTTTTCGTCGAATATTAAGTTCATAAATGAAGCTTCATCTGTTACGGTTTAAAACGAACCTTTTTGATTGAAAATTCAACTATTTTTTCAAATTTCTTTTTTAAAAATTAATGTCTATAATGATAAAATCTGCTTATATTACTTTTGGTTAAAACATATTTTTTAGATCAAAATCATATATTTGTTTAAAACTGTCTAGATTTTGTAGAAAATTCTTAATTTTTTGTAGAATTGTAATATTCTTTGTTAAAAATTAATGTTTTTCATTGAGGATTCATTTATTTAAAGAAATTCCTTTTCTGTTTGTCAAAAACCAATTTCTTTATAGGAAATATCGATTCTACTATTTTTTGTTGAAAATTGATATTTTAAATTGAAAATGGACCTTTTTTATTAAAAAATTCCATTTAAAAAAATTTTCTACTCTGGTAGAAAATTAATCCTTTTAGTTAAAAATCGATTTTTTTCGTTAATGATGGAACTATTTGGAAAAAAAATTTATCTGTTTTGATATAGTATTTAAAAATTCAGAATTTTGTTGAAAATTCATCATTTTTGGTGGAAAAATAAACTTCTTAATTGAAATTTCATTTTTTCCGAGGGTTCTATTATTTTGTTAAGAATTCATTTTTTGGTGAAAAATTAATTTATTTGAGAGAAATGTCGATTATACTATTTTTGATAGAAAAATTACATTTAAAAAAAATGGATCTTTTTTTGTTTAAAATTAAATATTTGAAACCGTTTTTTTAAGGTAGGAAATTAATCTTCGCGGTTCAAAATTCATCTTCGTCATTAAGGGTTCAATTATTTTATGAAAAATTCCTTTATAGTTAGTGAAAAATTAATTTATGTAAAATACAATTGAATTATATCATTTTTGGTTGAGAATTTATATTTTAAATTAAAAATTAATCTTTTTTAGTTGAAAACTCCAATATTTGTTTGAAAATTGATCTTTTTGATTGGGGATTTAACTATTTTATCAAAAATTTAACTGCACAATTTTAGGATGAAAAAGTATATTTATAGTTGAAAATTAATTTTTTTAGTTCAAAATTCGTCTTTTTGTTAGGAAACTAATTTTATTTGTTAAAATCTGATCTTGTTTATTAAGGGTTCAACTATTTTCTTGATTTTTTTTTTGTTTATTAAAAATAATTTCTTTAAGGAAATGTTCATTCTATCATTGTTCTTTGAAAACTAATAGTTTTTTGTAGAAAATTAATTTTATGGGTAAAAAATTAATCTCTTTTTATTATTTTTAACGAAGATGTTCAAATTCAATTTTTATTATCTTATATGGGAAAAAACGTCTTGCATAATTTACGATAAAAAAAAATTATCGTTGAGAGATTCTGCTAAATAATGTGTAGAACCTGCTTGATATTAAGTGAATTCTATTTTATTCTAAATACTTTTTAGAATATTGTTTTTGTATTGAAAATTAATTTAGTTGAAAACAATTTGCATCTGTATAGGGTTTCTTACAATTTTTAATAATAATTTTCGTACATAAAGATTATTTGAAAAATAACAAAAACGGAATAAAATTATAAAAAAATTAATATAATTACATATACGTCACTGAAAAAATAATTTGTAAATAAATTTTTAGATTGAAAATTCTTTCATTAAAGAAAAAATTGATGACAAAACTTTTACGACTACATTGGTATTGTTTTCTCGTTGATTGTACTTCTTTAAAATAAAATAATGTTTTAAGATTACTACAAGATTTATCAATAGTTCTTAAAAAAATTAAACAAAATTTAAATTTAAAAATAAGTCATTTTTATTTTTTATTAGTACCTACAAGATATTATAAACTTTTCACAGATTTAATAAAACTCACTGATACGGGCCACCATTGTGTGCCGAAACGTTTTTTTATTATTATATATTCTGGGTTCAGACCGTCACAGCCCCTGACACTTGGGTGATCTAGTTGCATCCCTTTATAAGCCTTAAGCGAGGCCCCAAAGTTCTCTCCATAGATAGAGGACCGCGGCCACGCTGTTGGCCAATATTTCAGACTCACTGATGCAGAAACTGTCTCTGCGTGTTACACATTTCCCCGAAATCGCAGGGCAGTGAGAGGATATGAGTGGAAGTCTCATTGTCTTCTCCGCACAGACGACAGAGGCGACTTTCCTCAAGCTCTATCTTATGCCTGTGGTACCGGAGGTTTCCATGTCCTATGAAAATTTCTTTTAGGATTTTGGCTTCCTCCCTCCTGAGCTTAAGAATTTCTTCCACTTGAGGAGGGTTTAGCTTTGAGCCCAAGAGTGTTTTAGCCTATATGCAGCCACAGACTGCAACCCACTCATTCTGATGTTCCTCGGTCAGCCAACTGTTAATATCTTCAGGGACGGACCTACTAGAAATGCCTACAACTGGCTCAGGTCCAGTAAAATTCTCCTTTGTTACTAGCTTTGCTAACCTGTCCGGTATTTCATTGCCCCTGATGCCACTGTGTCCAGGGATCCAGAGCAGAGTGACTGGGTTTTCTGCCGCTAGCTTATTCAGTACCTCAAAGCACTCCCATATTAGCAGAGACGTAGTCGTCATTCCATTCAGAGCCATGACAGCAGCCCTGCTCTCCGAGCAGATACGAATGTTTCTTTTCCCGCCGTACTCCATTGCCTTATAGGCGCACTGGAGCAAGAATATAATCTCAGATTGTAAAACTGCTGCGTAGGACCCCATCGGAAATTTTGTCCCTGGACATGCTCAGTGTCGGCCTCTTCGTGATGTCGATTGATATCCGCATAACTGTCGAGATACTGCTATCGTTTATCATATTTAGTCTCCAGGCCGCCTTCGTAGCCGCGGCTTTTATGGTGAGATAAAGGGGCTTCAGTCCTCTTAGTGCCCTCAGGGCCATCGTAGGTGTCGACTTCGAGGCACCAGTGATACCTCTCGGAATCAGTCCCCTGATTCTTTCCAGTCGGGACTTCACAGTAGAAAGTTCGACCCTGGCCCACCAGACGACTGCCGCATATGTTAGGCTGGGTCGCAGGAGCGCTGTGCAGAACCACATAAGTGTCTCCGGTTTCAAGCCCCAGCTTCTTCCTGTGGCTCGTCTACAGAACCAAAGAGTCGCTACTAGATTCTTGCACTTGTTTTTCAAGTGCTCGTTCCATGACAGCTTCTTATCCAGGATAACTCCTAGATATTTGGCTTGCCCTTTGATTTCAAGTTCCCCCCCCCCCAGTTTCAACATACCCGTCGTTCCCCACTTGTACCTTCTGGTAAACACAACTGCATCCCTCTTACTCGGATTGACTGATAGTCCAGTCCCCTTACACGATGAATCAACTATTCTTAGTGCTTGCTGCATTACTCCGAAGAGCGCATCCAGGTGCTGGCCGCGCACGATAACTAGTATATCGTCTGCATAGCCTATGACGTGGAAGCCATGACTCGTGAGTAGATAAAGCAACTCATCCATTACCAGGCATCACGGCAAGGGAGATAGAACGCCCCCTTGTGGACATCCCGAGTCAACGGTTCCACATAAAGTGGTGTTACCCTTGGTCGTGGTTAGATTACTGTTGGCCAACATGTGGCAGGTCTATTCCACGACTGCAATAGACACCCCATGTGCGATCATAGCCGTCCTAATCACCTCTCTAGAGGTGTCGCTAAAGGCTCCTTCGATGTCCATGAAGGTTCCAATCCTTAGACGTTTCTGCTTTAGTTGTCCTTCAATTAGGTCAACTGCAGTGCTCAGGGCCGTCTCGGTCGAATAACCAGCCCTATAGGCGTGTTGTTGCTTATGAAGAGGACCACTTGACAAGGCCTTATCGCGGATATATCTGTCCACGAGTCTTTCCACTGTTTTTAGTAGGAAAGATGTGAGGCTAATGGGTCGGAAATCCTTGGGTGAAGTATAACCGATCCTGCCAGCCTTCGGAATGAAGACTACTCTCGCAACCCTCCATGCCGCAAGAACATAACTCAACGTCAGACTAGCCCCAACAAGTCTCACCAAAGGCCCAATGATGATCTCACCAGCTCTCTGTAAGAGGACTAGGTATATACCATCCGGGCCGGGAGACTTGTAAGGACTGAAGGATTTCAGGGCCCACCTGACCCTGACTGGGGTCACAATCTCGTTGGCCAGCAGCCTTTTCAGGCCCAATTTGGCCACAGGCGAATTTGATGGGCTCAGAGGTGCCGTCCCCTTATCTCCTAGCTTTTTGAAGCCCGGAAAAGGTGCCTTGATCAAGTGAGCCAAGGTATCCTCGTCCGACTCTTAAGTATCCCCCGCCGGGCAATTTTAGAGTCTCGAGAATAGCATCCGGATTTCAAGAAAGCAGCTTTTCCAGTCTGGCCGCCTCTGCTCCCTTCTCGATATCAGTGAAAAAGTTGGTCCAAGTTTCATGATTTGCCTTGCGCAATGCACTCCTATACTCATCCCTCATCGATGTGAATGAAGTCCACAGTTCCTTCGCTTTGCCATAACTGGCACTTCTGAACCTCTCTCTGGTTCGCTTGCGAAGGTCTTCGAGTTTCGAGTTCCACCAGTGTGTCTCTCCAGCCTTTCTGACTTTCGAAGGCCGACAATTACTTTCATAAGTGGATTTGATGGCTCCCATGAAAAACTCGGCTGCCATCTCCAGGGTATCCACGTCTCTACTTGACCTGGGAATCCCTGGAAGTGCACTTCTTAGCTCTATGGAAAACTGACCTTAGTCCGTTCTTCTTGGATTTCTGGCCAATTTAGGGCCGCTGGGCACAGCGGATTCCAACACGAACTCTATCAGTGAGTTATCTGAGAAAGTGGGTTCATCTGAGACTCTCCACTTCTTGATGTTATCTGTAAAACTGCCGGTACAGAGAGTGATGCCAATGGCTTCCTCCGTGACCGAATTACGAAACGTCGGGGCATACCCGTATTAAGAATATCTAAATCGGTAGTAATTAGGTATTCTAATATGTCCTTACCTCTCGAGTTGACGCCCGTGCTACCCCACAGGGTATGGTGGAAGTTAGCATCGCACCCCAACAGAAGAAGAAGAACCCTTACATTGCAGTATTCCACCAGTGTACGTACCTCCACTGGTGGATTGGTATCGCCTGATTTAGAAAGTAAACCGATCCCATGACAATCCTTCCTATTCCTTTAAGATCCGTGACTATCACCATCAGGTCTCTGGAACATAGTTCACGCAGCGGGACAACGTTGACTCCCTTCGCCAGTATGCATGCCCTTGGATTGGCCGCCTCAGGGTCCCTGCAACAAAAACCAGCCCCCCCCCCCTAAGCCCCTGATGATATCTCGAACTAGCCAGGTTTCCTGGATTAGTGAGATACCTGCGTGCCTCACAGTTATGCCCCTCTGCAAAATTGCGGAAGCGCCTTTGCTGTAATGCAAGTTAATCTGGGTAATGGTTAGACCGGGAGCAGTCATTTGGGTCTGGCCCCGATCTTCCTGTTCACCAACAGGCCTCTCCCGCCCCTGACTGGCCACTTTAAAGTTGACCTGTCCGTAAAGGTAGAAGAACCTGTTATTGAGGGCCGCAAGGGCCCTCGCCTGTGACTCATGAATTGGCAAAACTAGGAGATGTTTAAATTCTCTAGCTGCGTCCTCTTCCTGAGGCCTATCGTGCCAGACGCACCTCCAGGACGCTGTCTAAAGTGACGGGTTAAATTTCTCCAGCCGACCGAGAACCACCTGCGGGCCCGTCAGTTTACCTGGGAACCACGCGGTAGCCTTAACCATTTTCTGGAGCAACTCAACTTCACTCACCTTAAGAGATACGCCTTCCCAAAGTCTTGTCTCGGCCAAAAACTTGTGTAGCTTGTGTAGCTTGTGGGTCCGCTGCCACAAATACAAAGGCCCCTCCCCTGCAGAAACGTTTCTTGAATTTAGGCCACTGATCTGGGAAAACTCTCTCGAGCGCCCTCCAGGTAGCCTCCCTGAGAAGCTCTAGCTGCTCTGCAGTGAGCAACGATTCTGGGTAGCTCGTATCCGTCACCACTACGGCCAGAGAGTCAGTCCTTTGAGCGACGGTCAGCCCAACCCCCATCGACTCTGTGTTCGTCGGCTGTTGGACCGCCTTGTGCCTCCTCAAAGGCTTGGCCCCCTCCCGGTGGGGTGCCCTCTGAGCCCCTTCCTCGCTTTTGAGCCTCAGTGATGGTTATGGGCGTTGTGAACGTCGTTGTGCCAGGTACTGCAGCTGCTCCACTGGCTGATTGGCCACTCCCGTTTCCATAGCCTCACTTAGAGGGGCCGTCACACCCTCAGCTCCCAAAAAATCTGGGGGCACAGCCACCGCCTAAGTGAGGCTTGCCAGAGAGACAGTTCGGGGTGAAAGGGTTATGCTAGACCTGCTAGGACCTAGCCCCTTTCCCCCCTCCGCCAACTCCCTTCCTCCTTCGTCTTCTTTTTGTGATTTTGCGTGTTCCATTTTGGTTCCCACGAGTAGCTAGGGAAATAAAAGGTCTGCCCCTGCAGAGCCCCCATGCAAGGGTGAGACTAATTACTCGGGGAGGTCGTTCGGTGTTCCCAAAAGCCCGCTAGGACACCTTCGTAACCCCTAGGTATCATAGAGCCATGGGCACGATCACTCTACACCTATGGCTTAGGGGGGTGGTCACATTGAGCGAGAAACTTAATGAATACCCGTTCGCAGGCCATTATACAAACGGAGGGCTGTTTCTTGGCCGCAGTGCGCAGGTAATTCCCGTGCGGGCTCTAGAGATTGGAGATCGGTCCGGGAGGGACCTCGACCCACGGATCCAGGAAGCTCGTGTTAGCTAGGCTCTTTGACCCTTCTATCATACTAAAAACATGCATACCAGGAGAGTCCGTTTATAGGGATCCTTTTCAAAACACCCAGAAGAGCCCGTTTATAGAGGTCCTTTCATCCATAGCCATACTTATGCACGCCGAGGTCCGTTTGACCCCTATGTCCCACATCTTTAAGCCTCCCCACCAACTACAAGGTCTCACAGCCTCTAGGGGAGGGACGAAGCGTTTGAAACAACTTAATTAGGTTCAATTCACCTGACCCTTAAGCTAACAACTTACATCAACAATTCCTACCAAATTTTGTTATTTATTTTTCAAAAAAATGTATTCAATTGAAAATTAATCTGTGTGATTGTAAGTTCATATTTTTTTTTAAAACTTCTACTGTTTCATGTCAAATTCATCTGTTTTAGTTAAAATTTGAAATAATGTATAGAAAATTTCATTCTTTTATTGAATATCAACTTTTATAAACTAAAAACTGCATTATTTAGTTAAAATTGGATTATACCATTTTTTGTAGAAAATTGATATTTGAAGTTAAAAATTGATTTTTTGTAGTTGAAAATTCAACGATTTGTTTGAAAATGCACACATTTCTATGAAAATTCGTTATTTTGGTAGGAAATTAGTCTTCTTGTTTGAAAATTCATCTTTGTGATTAAGAACAAAATAATGAAGCTGCACATTCCGTTTTTTTTTTTTGTTAAAAATTAAATTCTCTAACTGAAAATTTAACTATCCCACTTTTGGTGCAACACTAAAATTTTAAATTAAAAATTGATATTTTTGGGTGGGAAATTCAATTATTTGTTTCACACATCATCTTTGCATATAAAATTAATCTTTTTGGTTGAAAATACATCTGTTTGCTTAAAAGTTGAACTATGTATCATCAAAAGCATCTATTTTAGTAGAATTTCAATTAATTTGTTGAAATTTAATTCTTTGTTGTTAAATATTAATTCTTTTTAACTAAAAAGGAATTATCCTATTTCTGCTTTAATATATTTATATTTTTAATTTAAAATTTATCTTTTACAGTTAAAAACTCTACTATTTGTTTCAAAACTGATCCTTTTGATTAGGGTTCAACTATTTGGTTAGAAATGGATTCAAAATTGAACTGCACAATTTCAGGATGAAAAATTATATTTTTAATTAAGAATTAATTGTTTCATTTGCAAATTCGTCTTTTTAATAGAAAATTATTTTTCTTTGTTAAAATCTTATCTTTTTTATTAAGGCTGCGACTATTTTCGTGATTTTTTTTGTGTCTTCAAAATTAATGTCTTTAAGGAAAATTTTAATTATATCATTGTTGGTTGAAAACTAATATGTTTTTGTAGAGAATTAATGTTATGGGTAAAAAATGAATCTGTTTTTTATTATTTTTAACATAGATGTCCAAATTTGATTTTTTTGCCTTAGATCGAAAAAAAGGTCTTGCATAATTTACTATAAAAGAATTTTAATCGCTGAGAGATTCTGCTAAATAATGTGTAGAACCTGCCTGATTTTAAGTGAATTCTATCTTATTTTAAATACGTTTTATAACATTGGTCTTGCATTGAAAATTCTATTATTTGTTTTAAAAAATTTTAATAGATAATTAATCTTTGTGATTGAAAATTTATCTTTTTTGTTAAAACTTTTACTAGTTGGTGTCAAGTTCATCTGTTTTAATTAAAATTTGAAATAATCTGTTTAAAATTTGATATTTTTTATTGAAACTTGATCTTTTTTAGTTAAAAATGGAATTTTTTTTTGAAAATTCCCATATTTTGTCAAAAACTTTTGTTTCTTGTTAGAAATATAAAACTTCTCTCTTTAAAATTCATCTTTTTAATTAAAAATTCCACCATTTTTTTGTAAGTTCCTTTTTAGTTTGTCAAAAACTCATTTCTTGCCGACCAATGGGGGATAATGAAAGTGCCAGTACATCCCTATAGTATGTATCTGTTGCTGGAGGGTTTAAAAATTGTGTTCTTATAAAATAAAGATTGTGTATTTGGCGAAATTTTCGGCAGATATGAAGACCCGATATATCCATAAAACTGAACATAATTCATTCAATCCCACATTTCTTAAACCATATATTATTTAAAAGCATATAAAACATTGGAAGCCTATATATTTTATACAGCTGTTTTGTGGTGCAAGTGAAGTGCAAGGAGTTTAATGGTACTTTTCTGATATTGAGTGAAGTTAGTGTAACATTAGTATATTTTTACTTAAAAGTAAATGTTTTAGTTATTATTTGAATTTAATATAAACATTAACATTAAGTATTATTCCTGTAAAGCATGGAATTTGTTATAAAATTTCATTGCTGATATAAAATGCGGTAGCAACTTATTTCAATTTTGAGGTTAATATTCCATTTTGTGATTTAAGAGCGAACTGCTTGCAGTTAAAAAATTTATAAAAAAGACGTAGGATGAAAACATAAAAGATATTTTTTGTTTAAATCTTGACTAAAATAGTTTATGTTTTTTCACCAAAAATTTTACAAAGCTAAATGAAATTTTTATAAAAAATTCCACTAATTTTTAATGTATTTCAAACAGGAAGTATTGTTTCAAAATATTATCTAATTCTGTGTTACGATCGAACATCACATTAAATTTTTTTTTGAATTAATGTGTTTCGAAATATTATTTTGAATCACATTGGTTTAAAAATCTATGCAAGTTGCAAAGCTAATCTGCTCGCTCGTAATCCGAGAGGTATTGTTGACGCTGCATACCAAGCGCAAGTCTAGAACGAGCCAACTTACGAATGAGGAAATTAACGATGTATAAAATAATTCTAAATTAAAATTGTTTCCTGACGAAATTATGCTTTCTTATTTTTCACAAGCATAACTCTACTACTGCGAATAGATGAATTATATAAGGGTGAATTATGTACAGCCAGAAGGAAGGAAAGCACGACCACGGTCAACATATCCGTATACACGAGAGCACCACGCTGATTCTCTCTTTCTCGCCCATGCCTAAAGTAGCGTTATCCTTTAGGCTTCACACGTGGCCTTGCCTCCTTTCCTTCGTTCACATATTCTTACATGCAACCAAGCCATGCACAATGACCTGAACCTGTCTACGCTCTTCCTCACTCCGTCTTCCCAACCTCTTTCTACAGAAGTCTGTCCTTCAACAACAAACATTGACTGCTGTATAAGCTGACAGCGTGAACACGCGGTGAGATTCAAAACAATACTACGCGTTTACACAGCGAAAGAGCAAATGCATAATGCTTAGTTCGATCAGTCAAGGGTTGAAAGTAATAAATACCCAATATTGAGTTGAAAACTCCGACCTGCGTTAATTTCGATGCAAATTGAAATTCAAAATTATTCTTTTAAATACAAAAAAGAGCTCAAAGCACTTTACTCATATAAAGTGCTGACGAGTCTTCTGCTTCGTAAATACAATATCTACGCGAGGCAATTGACAATACCAAGTTCTAACACACAAAAATGCAAGCTAAGACAAATACAGCACATCCTTCCCTTCCCAACCAAAAAATTCCGCAGTTTTGCAAATATCCCTACCTAGCTTCCCCCTGAATTATGAACTATACACGTGCATCGGACGAGCATCAATTCGCGCAGTTTGTTGAACGACCTGGCACAGAGACCATCATATGCGTCAAAATCTCGCCCGTCTGTACGTCAAGATTTGGATTCCGCTAAACGTTAAGAGACAAATTCTCAATACGTAAGTCGTCGCATCGTATCCCGGAGTTCAGTTCGTTCACGAGACTATACTTTTCTCGGGCTGGTAACGGGAGCAAGTCGCGGTGTTGATCGAGTGGTCAACTAATTAAGTCCGCGATCTGGACGTTAAAATTAATCTCTAATCGACGGAGGCAGGACCGTAATGGGAACGAGTCATCGGCGACACCTAACCCGGAGTTCAGTTCGTTCACGAGACTATACTTTTCTCGTGCCGGATTTGGTAGTGCCTTGATCTCGTGTCCTATCTCGCCTGCTAAAAACAAAGATTAGAAATTGTTACCTCCTAATCGTGAAACGTGAGTCAGTGGCAGTAGTAACGAGATGGAGTAATAATCTCTGAAGTCGTAGATGAATTCTAGACTCATTGTCTATTATTTATGAAAGAAACTCTGGGAAAGTGACAGGTGTTCGCGTGTATTGGGTGGCTCTCGCGGATGCCAAAAAGGACAAAAGTAGATTATTTAAAATAATCTACGAATGAGAAAAGGTTTTTTTCGCCCATTCATTTTCTTTTTTTCGAAAGTTGACAGAGAAGGCCAAGGGCGCATCCTTCCTTCTGGCTTCCCTTTACCCTTTCGAACGAATGAACGGTAGTTTAAGTTCTTCTTACTGTTAAGTTTTATTGAACCGATTTTGTATTTTCTTTTTGTATTATGTGACACATTCCACCCATTGTAGGACGTGTCTCCTATCACACCATTTGCTCTGCAAGTGTAATTGTTATATTTGATTTATTCGAATAAATTCAGTGTGAACGCAATTAAGGGAGCAAGAGACAGCACATTTCTCTTTGTTTTCCTCTTTTAATGTTTCAGTCAAAAATGTTATGAATTCATTTGTACGTGACATCTGCGACCAGCGGTTCGCTCTTGTATTCTAAAATTAATTCCTAACCGCAAAATCTCAAAATGTTATCGCATTTTACACCAGCAATGGACTTTGACAGCAAAAATTATAATGAATTCCATGCTTCAAAGGAATATTGCTTAATTTTAATGTTTAAAATTAATTGAAAAATAATAACTCAAACATTAACTTGTAATTAAAAATATACCAACCCTGCCGATAGAAATCTCAGAGTATATGCTAAGGAATCTCAAGGCTCTGAGAAGCTCTGAGAAATTCTGCGCAGGCATTCAGATAGATATATTTAATGGTCCAGATAGTTCGTTTAAATGCTTTGAAGACTTTAAAATGTCCTTTCCCAAATAAAAATAGAAATACAAGTATAA
Organism: Belonocnema kinseyi; assembly: GCF_010883055.1. Classification (NCBI taxonomy): domain Eukaryota; kingdom Metazoa; phylum Arthropoda; class Insecta; order Hymenoptera; family Cynipidae; genus Belonocnema; species Belonocnema kinseyi. The sequence continues at coordinate 17,729,561 of NC_046665.1, read as the reverse complement.
ATGACAAGGAGAGAGGCTTAAATTGAAATAAGAGTTCGATCATAAAGATGAAGCAGAGGCCCTGTATTGCGGCGGTACGGGTGGCAAGGTGGTGGTAAAGGAGAAGCGTTGATTCGTATTATCGACCTCGAATTTCGATTCGATTATTATTCCCAACAGTGATCCAAAAATACTTGCGCATTCTTGAATTGTGCGGCGCTTATTGGCTCTAGTTCGCGTACGTATTTAAAAATCAAATACTGACGCGCACCGTAGCCAATGAACGTCACTCAAATCCAAGCTAGCGCAGATCAAGGTAGCTCCGTTAGGATCATTAACTTCAAGAAAACACGTGTAACGTTCTATTAATGTCTAACTACTCTAACTCCACGGATGCCTTTGTCGCACGCGTGTAGCTAACAAAGAACGAGCAATCGTGACAATTTTTTCAATATTTTCCAACGCTGTCTAACCCACTGACACCTCGTGTCTCACGCATATAGCAATGATAATCGAGTATTGTGACAATCATAATCGACAATATCGTTTAGAGATTTTATATTAAGGATTATAGTGATCAAATTAAGATCTTTGTTTATATTTATATACACTAAGATCGCTGCAGTGACGATATCAATATCCCCACACTACCGAGAAGTGCGGACCCTTCTCGGTGTGTGTTTGAACATCACCATCATCATCATCATCATCATCATTATATAAATCAATGTTTTCTTCGAAGAGGGAGTGTTGGATGCTGGACTGAAGGTCAGTGTTTTCAGTTAGAAGAGTATCTTCACTGCATTTTCTCTCTTCAGCGTATGCAATCGTACTGGTTGCTAAAATTTTATTTTTATCGAGCTGATTTTAAGCTTGTTCTTCAGGCTCTTCTTTGGTTATCTCTTCATAGCCCACTCTTGCGTCATTATTTTCAGTAATTTTGCCTCTCCGAGACGAGGCGCTGTTGTGATTCACTGAAAGCATATGACAAATTATCAATCAAAGTATATAATACGTGGGATTGGCAGTTTCGAAGACAAATCCTCGTACGGTTTTAAAAGACCACGAATTGCCATCTCTGAACCATTAAATGAAGGCAAGCTTTTTATTTCGACCATTTTTACTCAGGACTTTTAAAGTTGGAGCCCATAAAAGAAAATATTCTAAATCCGCTCTGGATTTTACATTTTCAGTAGACAAGGCACTCTTGAACGGATCTATATCTAGAGTTTTATTGCTGTCGGTGGCATCAGTTAAACGATTATATACTCAAATGCATTCTGCTGATTCTAAAAGCGTTTTGAAAACGACCAGTTCTTTTTCATATATTTGAATCATTTACTTGCCTCTGATATGCATCCCAGGTAGCTTTCATATCATAAAGATACAAGACTTACCCATTCATGAATATCTTTCCATGTTTCCGGAGAGCCAAATTCAGGAGGCCAAATATCTTCACCATTGTCGAGCAGCATTATAGGTCGGGTCACAATAATTGGTCTATTAACAGAATGTCGTGCAAAGAAAAATCCAACTACTTGTCGCCACCTGTAGGAAATGTGTATACCATTCAGTGTGAGTGTGAGGTATGAGGAAATTGTAATCCTGCTTTTCGCATTCCATCATAGCAGGAGGCCGAATAATAATCCCATTGCATCGCGAGGAGCTTCTGAGCATCAGTGGAAAGGTTGTGCATAATTATCAGGTTTCATTTGCAAGCCAATCATGATTTTACGCGCTTCGTTTGTGACATTATTTGATGCTAAGAATGTTTCCAGATCAATGTTATTGTCATTCTTTGGAATTTCTTCTTGCATATCTTGCATATCCCCTGGCGGATCAAAGGAACCGAAAGGCGCCTTTACAAAGTATTAACAAAAAATACACACACACACACACATACATAT
>NC_046665.1:17724591-17727575 GCF_010883055.1 Belonocnema kinseyi | reverse complement strand
TATTCCTCTAGAATCAAACCGAAGATCCTATGACAAAGTCCTCGAACGCGTCCCCGGGTTGCGGAACGAGGGTCCCTATACCAAAAGGTTTCTGCTGTATATGGTTACAAAAATGAATAGTCGAAGCACGTTCCCTAGCTTCTCGTGGGAACAACAATGACAACACCAAACATAGTTGTAGTAAGTGCGGTTCAAAACAACCAAGCCGGCAACAAAGAAAGAGAGGCGACACTAAGACCAACCGCGGGCAGGCATCCAATAGATGAAGAGCGATGCTTTACGACCCGGAGAAACATCAACACCAAGGTTTCTCTCAAGCCAAAAGATCTGGCTGAAAGGGATGACGAGCTTCGTAGACACTTTTGCGAAGAATCTGACCTCTGGACTATCAGTTGTTGTGTGTATAACACAGCGTGAGTTTTGGCCGATGCTAGCCGTAAAACAAAACCAACGGTTGATCATAAGACCAAAAGACGAATGCATCAACTCGGCATAAAGATTGGCTGGGCAAGACAGTACGCGTCCCGCATTCAGTGTGTGAGGTTGACTACATCACATCTGGCAAGGATTTTACCGCCAAGGTTCGAAAGCTTGCGCGCGAACACCGGATCCGTTATCACACACTTAACAAGTCAAAGCTGCTGACCATCAGGCAACATATTGTTGAGAGAATACGGATACTATCTGATGCTAAGTGAAGTCTAGAGCGGAGGGCGAGATTGGTCAGAGAAAATCAACAGTTTCTCTCTGACCCATCTCGACTGTTACAAGACCCTCCAGTTACTGTCGACCACCCGCCCAAACCAGAGCAAGTCGAAGTATTTTAGAGAGAAGTCTACGAAGTGCAACATAGACTTGAAGAAGACTTAGATAACATAAATAGCAAAGGATCTGTGTGATGCTCTCATAATACCTAATGAAGAATGCCCACCCTGAACTATCCAGGAGGTGAAAAAAGTATTTAGAGGGATGAAGAACTATTCCGCGCCGGGACCAGATGGTACCAAGACCTTCCGGTGGAAGAAGTTTCCTTTAAGCCATCAGCATTTGGCCCGTATTTTCACCTCATATTGAAAATCGGAAGAGCCAATTCCGGAGTGGTTGGTGGAAGGGGGCACAGTACTCCTTCCGGAAATGGGCAACTTAGCTGATCCGGAGAGTTACAGAACAATCACTTATCTAAACAAACTGTATAAGATATTCACAGATATCCTAAATGATAGGATTGTTTGGGCAATTGAACCTGTCTGGCAAGAAATGTATGAACAACGCGGCTCAAAGAAAGGCGTAGCAGGATATCGGGAAAACCTGCTCATCGATAGATGTGTCTGCACAGATGCAGCATACTAACAGCGTGACCGATCGATGACCTGGATTGATTACCGGAAACCTTTCAATTCGACCACCCATAGACTTATCATCAATTCAGAAAGGTGTCTTTCAGGGTGACACCATGAGCCCACTCCTCTATTGCCTAACATTATTGCCACTATCTCTAGCACTTCGGCATTCCGACGGGTACTTTCGCGGAAAACCTGCAGATCGAAAGTACAAGGTCACTCATGTATTTTACATGGACGATCTTAAGATCTATTCTAAAAACAAAGAGCAACTACATCTAGCTCTAGGGATTGTCGAACGATATATTAAGAAAATAGGAATGGAATTTGGGTTAGACAAATGCGTGAAGGTTTATTTGAAGCGAGGAAAATTTAATGGCATCCCTTAAGATCTTAAGCTTGTCGACAGAAGCGTTATAAGACACCTTTGCGCTGGGGAGACTTATACATACCTGGGCGTGCTACAGAGACGCATTCAGGATGTGACATCTATAAACGATACTCTCCGAAGCAGATAAAAACGTCTCATATTGCAGATTTGGTCTTCCAAACTGTTGGCGAGGAACAAAGTATCTGCAACGAACATGCTTGCCATCCCGGTAGTACTCTATTCATTTGGAGTGGTACCATGGACGGAGAACGAGCTCATGTCCCTTGATATCAGGACACAAAAGGTTATGCACATGAAAAAAAGCATGCATCTAAAGCCTTCTATTCCAAGACTCTATATCTCACACCGTTAAGGTGGTCGCGGAATATTGAATCTTCAATGTCTTCACAACAGGATTATTCTGGGTATAGCACATAGAGTCGCAAATGGAAGAGACCCTCTTCTTAAAATGGTCAAGAAGCAAAATGCATCAAATCGTATCTATCTCGAGTACTCACTCCTGAAAGCCGGGATTAAGAAATCACAAGAGAAAAACTTACGCGAATAGCCCCTCGATAAGAGGATGCACGGTATCTTCCACAGAAATGTGAAGGTACCGTGCATCCTCTTATCGAGGAGCTGTTCACGAAAGTTTTTCTCTTGTGCTTTCTTAATCCGGGCTTTCAGGAGTGAGCTCTCGAGATAGATAAGATTTGATGCATTTTGCTCACCCCTAATACTGAAGTCAAGTCCGAGTGCTTCAGCAGCCTCCTCCGCTGCTTTGTACAGTAACGCTCCTTTGTTCACTTCTTCGTGATTCCTGACCATTTTAAGAAGAGGGTCTCTTCCATTTGCAACTCTATGTGCTGTACCCAGAATAATCCCGTTGTGAAGACACTCAAGACTCAATATTCCGCGACCCCCTTGACGGCGTTAGATGTACAGTCGCGGAACGGAAGCCTTAAGATGCATGCTTTTGTTCATGTGGATAACCTTTTTTGTCCCGATATCAAAAGATCTGAGCTCGTTCTTCGTCCATGGAACTACTCCAAATGAATAAAGTAGTACCGGGACGGCAAGCATGTTCCTTGCAGATACTTTGTTCCTCGCCGACAGTTCGGAAGACCAAATCTGTCAGATGAGACGTTTGTATCTGCTTCGGAGAGTATCCCTTATAGATGTCACATCCTGAATGCGGCTCTGTGGCACGCCCAGGTATGCATAAGTCTCTCCAGCGCAAAGGTGTCGTATGGCGCTTCTATCAACGAGCTCAG
>NC_046665.1:17694439-17724491 GCF_010883055.1 Belonocnema kinseyi | reverse complement strand
TTTTTTCAATTGGTTATAAAAACACGTAAACTCAGAAGATGTGGACTGTGACTGCACCATATATCTAGTCGGGAGTGGTGCTGACTGAAAACGGATGATTTGAAGCGATTCGCGCGCCATCTGTTGGTCATTCTAAGGACTTATTGAACTAACCTCGTATTTTCGACTATGTGATTGCCTACCCTTGCGGACCGAAGTAACCGAAAAGAGCCTCTACAAAGTGCCCGTAAAGACCCCATTGGGTCGCCATTCGGTTACTTTTTTAAAAAGTCAAAAAAAACAGCAAGATCAACTTTTAAACCAATATTTTTTTGCAGCGTTAAAAATGTTAAAAAATGTCATTAACTTCTGCAGACGGTGACTTCAAACGCATCCATAATAGCTCAAGTGGTATGTTGCGCGCAAAGTTTAAAAATAAAATTCCCTCTCACTTGCAACGCAGCTGTGTTGTCTGAGGTTTCTACTGCGTACCGCTAGCATCCAGACAAAATTTCCGAAGTTACCGACGGAATGCTTATGAACTACTACTAAAAGAAGATGCACTTGAAGGCGCCTTCGGCTCATGTGAATGACAGGTATTTTATTTTTTAAAGTTTTTAACGCTGCAAGAAAAAGTATTGCGATTACTCCGTGAGATTCTAATGCAAATTTTAACGTGGAATCCTAATTTTTACCATTTAAAAGTTGATTTTACTGTTTTTTTTTTAGTTTTTTAAAAAGAAACCGAATGGGGACGTAGGAAGGAGGAACCCATACCCTTATCATAGAATCATTTAAGATTCTATAAAGAATCCTATACAGGAAGCTGTTTTATTTCCTATTGGTGGTAGGAAATATCCGCTAGGGTATAATCAATAGGCACTGCTCGACGAACAAGTTTCTGGCGCTCTGGGGTTGTGAAATCCTCGGCACGAAAATGGTTGCTGCAAATCATCATCCTCCATTGAACCGCAGATGAAATAATTTCTAAAAATAAAATTTTAGGTATAATTTCAATCACAAACCACAAATCCATTTATTTAATCAATTTATTTTATTACTATATACTTGTTATTAAATTCTGAAATTAACTCGTCCTACAACGTGATATTCTGTAAGAATGTATGAATAAAACTTTCTAATTTTAAATAAACTGCACACCATAAATGTTATGACTGGAATGGTGGACAGAAGCCAACTTAACGATTCTACCACGTGAAACTCTCATAGGCCTTCTGGCCTGGACATTTTTATTCAATAGTTTTCATGTATTTACATTTTTATTTAATAATTATTTAATTTATGTCATTTAAATTTTAATTAATAATAATTTAATTTAATAATTTGGTTTAATTTATTTCGAGAAAATTTAAATGCTTATTCAATAATTTTTATCAATTTATTATTCAACTAGCTACCATGATCCGCGTGCTCTAGGTGCGATTAATTTACCGGTTTACTACTATTACTAAAATAAGATTTCTGATTCTTTTACTTAACAATTTTATGTTTTAAAATGTTTGAAGAGATTTCAAAAATATGCAGTCTTGTTACTTGATATTTCTTAAAATCACTCAAGATCCCGTGAAATCTCATTGAATCACATATTAAATCTCTTAAAATTGCTAAAAATCCACCGAAATTTCATAAAATCCCTTTTATCCCTTTAAAGTCCTTAACATGACTTATAATTCCACAAAAGATCTAAATGCTACAAAAAGATGACATCACTTACACAATTCGTTCAATTTCCAAACTAAAATATGATTTTTGAACCAGGAAGATAGAATTTCTCTGAGAAAGATAAATTTTTGACAAAAATTTGAACAGCTAAATTTTCACGTAAAAAAATAATTTTTAATGCAAAGAAATAGTTTTCAACCAAAGAGATGAATTTTCAACAACAAAAAATAAAGTCCCTGCTAAACAAATTATTTTCTAAATAAAATGAAGAATCTTCAATCAAAGAAATGAAATTTTAGCCACAAATAGAATAATTAAATTTTCATGAAAAAGTACATTTTCAACCAAATAAAATAAATTTTGAACCTTATAGATTAATTGTAAATCAAGATGATATAATTTCTCGAAAAAAGATTTGTTTTCGACAGAACATGTAATGGTTAAATTTTAATTTGAGAAAATTCTTTTTTGATTTTAAAAAACTATTTTCAACTTAAAAGATTAATTTTTCTGAGTTAACAATATTTTTACTTTTTTTGTTTGAAAATTCATCTCTTAGATTGAAAAATAGGGTTTTTTTATAGAAAATTAATTTTTTTCGACAGAAAAGTTTACTATTTCATTTTTTGTCTAAAACAGATATTTCTTCTAGAGAAATTATATCATCTTCATTTAAAATGAATCTTTGAGGTTAACAATGTTTTTGTTAATTTTCAATTTTTTAAATTGAAAATTAACATTTTCAACTTATTGTTAAAAATTTATCTTTTTTAGATAAATTTAATCTTATTGGTTGAAAACTCATCTTTTTGGTTGAAAATTTCTTTAAAAATTTTTAAATTTAGTTCAAAATACATGTATTTTGTTCAAATTAATCTTTCTTGTTAGAAAATTAATCTTCCTGATAAGAAAGTACACAAAATAAATGATTGCGTTTTGCTGTATACATCGGCCGTTGCACGGGAAAGTGATGTGCAAACTTCAACTTAAGGTGCTTCTTCAGGCTTGAAAATTAGCTCATGTATTACTCTGCCAAGCTTTGTTCCTACAATTCTGAATTGTTTGATTTCATATTTCAACCACAGACTATAAATACCGAAATACAGGACTGAATAGAGAGCTTTTTTCGAAAAATAGTCTGGTTCTTGCTTTATCCTAATTAATTGAAAATTGATGCCTTTTTTGCACCTGGGAAGTAGCAAACCCTTACCATCAGTGTGCTCACTCAACTTTCCTATTGTTAGAGATTACGGCTGGTTTAAAAAAATTGAAAATTATTAAATATTAAGGAATTTAATTTTAATATGCTGCATTCGGTTAATTACATAACGACGAGACAATTAAAAAAAGATAGAAGAAAATCGTTTCAACTGTTCAATTTCTGGATACACCTTTTTTCTCACTTCTCCGATTTTACGACAAAAAATACTGAAATAAAAGATTCTGCGCCCAGAATTGGAAATTATTGAATCGAAAAATTTGTTGCTTTAAGATTCATATTTTGTGGTTCAATTGCATTGCTTTTCATTCGAAAAATTAAAATATTATACAAAGAAAGCGGAGGAGCCTACTTTTTCGAGTTGGGCACCTAGCCATAGAATTATAATATTAAATGGCACAATGTGTACAGTTATACTATGTTAAAATGTTATGAAACTTATAAATATATTTCCAATTGATTTTCAAGATGGATTTTTTGCGAAATAAATCCATACTTATAAATTTTATTTCCAACCCCCCTCCCCCTCCCTACAGCGACCCAAATATGACCCAAAAATGAAAAACTACATTTTTACGTTCATTATTATTTCTATACAAATAATTACTAGTGGACAATTTGAATATTTTCCATTACTTTTTAAACAATTTTCAATTGTTTACAGAAATATAAATTATTTAAACAATTATTTGATCCCAAAAAATGAAAAAGCAATCGTATTTTCTGATGTTGACGTTGTTGTTTTCTTGATCTTAATAATCCATACTTAATTTGACGGAAATTTAATTCAAAAAACAGTAATTAATTGTATAAACAATAACGTTAATATTTTAGCAGAATTTACTAGTCCTCAGAATCATTCAATAATATGTTTAACTTAGAAAATACGATTTCAAAAGAATTTTTTTAAAAGTAATTATTTAAACAAGTTATCTTTGCTTAAACCATTGAAAGGTGGTTCCTCTATTCTTTGTATACACTATACAGTCATTTAATACACTATTTAGTTATTTTAAACAAGCTGATTGAGCAAATTAAGACTGTTTAAATAAATAGAAATTTATTCAACATTAAACGAAATGTATCAAAATTATGTCATTATTCAACAAAACATCGTATAGGATACCAATTTAGAAAAAGTGGATATCTCTACCTCAATGTTCAGAAATTTTGAAAACACGCAATAAGTAATTGTTTAAATAATGATATAATGTTTTTATAAAATGTACTGGGGAAATATTCAAATTGTCCACTAGTAATTATTTGTATAAATAAGACGACGGATATTTGCTAAAAATGAGGAATAATGAACGTAAAAATGTAGTTTTATTTTTGGGTCATATTTGGGGCGTTGTGGGAGGGGGGGGGGGTTATGAAAATAAAATGTATTAGTATGGATTTATTTCGCAAACACTCCATCTTGTAAATCGATTGGAAATATATTTATAATTTTCATAAAATTTTAACATAGTATAAACTGTACACATTGTGCTATTTAATATTATAATTCTGTGGCAAGGTCCTCACCTCAAAAAAGTAGGCTCCTCCGCTTTCTGCAAATAGTATTTTAATTTTTCGAATGAAAAGAAATGAAAGTGAACCACAAAATATGAATCTTCAAGCAAAAAATGTAATCAGTTCTGTCCAACAGCACATTCATTGTGACGCAAGCAGTTGTATTCGTAACAAATAAATATTCAAGAAAAAATATAAAAAATTATGATTGTCTATAATTGCAGAGTTTCCAATTGAAAATTGTCACCACAAAATGAAAATAATGAAATGAAAATAAAAAAAATAAAATGAATCAATTAATGAATAATTTAAATGAATAAGAAAATTAAAATAAAATATATGGAAATTCTATACTTTTCCGATTCAACAGGTTCCAATTCTGGGGCAGCATCTTTTTTTCAGTATTTTTGTCGTAGAATCGGAGAAGAGAGAAATAAGGTTTATCCAGAAATTGAAAGGATTAACCGATTTTCTTCTTTTTTCAATTGTATCGCCGTTATGTAATGAAGCTAAGCAGAATATTAAAATTAAATTCCTTAATATTGAATAATTTTTAATTTCTTTAAACCAGCTGTAATCTCTAACAATAGGAAAGTTGAGTGAGGCATGACTACGTACTACGTACTGCCACGAGATTTTGACTTGATCCGCCGTGGCAGCTTGGGCTACCGCGTGGCGGTAGTTTGCCGACCACTGCTCTAGACTGCTATTTACCAGGCGCAAAAAATGCATCAATTTTCAATTAATTACAATTAAACAAGAACCAGATCATTTTTCGAAAAAATCTCTCTGTTCAGTCCTGTATTTAGGCATTTATGGACGTTCCTCCAAAAGTTGGCAACCTTGGGGAGTGTACCTGGTACTAAACGTTGAATAGAGAAAAATTAATATTTTCAGATTTCAGCGTAAAAGTGAAGATTATTCTATTATTTTGAATGCGCGATTTTTCCATGTGTCTAAAATGCCATTATGAGAATAGGATATTTCAAAATCGAATTTATTTCTATTTCCATAGCGGCCACCGCATAGGTTAATCCTATTCCCTAAAAGAGAACGTGTTTTCAATATATTCAATTCCTTCTAATTGCACCGACAGATAACCTCGCAGAGATGTCTTCTATTCCCCAAAAGTGTTCGTATTTTAAGATTATTTAATTCCTTCTAATAAGTTCACAAAATATGCGTAATAAATTGTTTTAACTCTCTCGAGTTAAAAATATTTTAATTCACACATTTAAATAGATTTCTTTGGTGCATTTTTAAGACATTTAAATAAATTGTTAAAATGTAAATAAATATAAATTTGAATATTTTTTGAATTTGTAAGTTATAGCAAGTTTTAATCATAAAACACAAGTTAAATAAATCCTTTCATGAAATTTTATTAAGTCGATTGAGAGGAATGGGATTTTCACTTTTTCTGTTCCCGTTGGGGGATTTTTAGACGGAGGATAAATCGTGTATTCATAGGAATACAAATTCTTAATTTGTCTAAATTGAACGCTTATTAACGGGTAGTTTCTGAGAAAAAAGTTGTTCGAACTGACTGACATTTTTTTTTATCTTATAGTACTGCCCAGGAAACAAGAAACGATTGGCAGCGTTTCAATCGTATTTCAAATCGTATGAAATGTGTATCTTAAAGAGGAATGGCAGATTTTTTATGCTAGGTTGCAGGTACCAATGAATCGGAGTAGTGATTATTTCACGATTCACCAAGAAATATTTCGTTATTGATTAAAAAACTACAGCTAATCGTGATAATACTATTGGGATCCGCTGCGCTTCAATACGTAATCTATTTTTTTAATGCGGTCAAATTGTGAACTCGCGAAACGCGAAACCAGGTAGGATTTTGAAGATGCATTTTAAACCATTTTTTAATTATTTCGCATATTTTAAACTAATAAGTGGATAAAAACAAATAAGATTTATTGGAAAGTAAATGTTACATATGTGTAATTTTCATCGCATACAACGAAAAAACACGATTTATGTTAAAACTGTTTTTGTCAAAATAATCATTATTTTAGTATATTATATATGTTTAAACAAATTATAAGCTTCATTTAACTTACCTTGGCAAACAAGTGAACTTGACTTAGATTTTGATTAATTTATACATGAAATATTTACTATCTACAAAATTCTAACCTAAAGTTAGGTTAGAATTCATATTTCATTTCTGATCGTCTATAATTAATATCTTTTGCATATTTTGAACCAAATATTTTGCTATATGCATTAACTAAAGTTCATTTCAGCTTATGGTGTGCTAACATTGGTTTTCCCTGCTGGAAGTAAAAACATTCAAAAAGATAGAAAGGTATGGATAAAAAAAGATAGAGATATTCAATCCTTCCCAAATGCACACTTTGCATCCCACAAACTATCTTTTTTTGCACGCCCTATCCGTCGCGTCTAATCAGATATATCTCTTTGTATCCCTGACTCTATCCCTTAAAGTCACAACTGTCTATATTTTTCTATCCATGGTGTTCACCACTGTCTATCTTTCTCTATCCCTGGTGGTCCCATGCGCCTATCTTTTCCTATCTATGTTATTCACAAATGCCTATCTCTTTCTGTCCCTTTCGTTCACAAGCGCCTATCTTTTTCTATCCTTGCAGTTCTTAAATTTCTATATTTTTCTAGCCATGTTCATAAATGTCTATATTTATCTATCCCTTGTTCACAAGTTACCTATCGCTTTCTGTCAATGATTCTATCCATCGTATTCACAAAGACTCATCTTTTTCTATCCATGTAAATCCGTCAAATATTTATAAATCTTATCCCTTTCTATACCTACTTTATCTCATAATTCTATCCATTTGAATCCATACCGCTTTTAAATATTCTTATCCATTTCTATCGACGATATATCCTTTCAATTTCTATGCATTTAAATCCACTCAAAATCCTAATATTCTTATCCGTTTCTATCCATGATATATCGTTATAATTTCTATTTATTTCAATCAGAGCAGAAATTCAGGACATTGAGCGGTAGCTGCTGGTAATAAGTCATATTGCGAAACATAATTACCACTGAAAAATATAATGCTGCTTCTATATGCCACTTAATAATACATGTTGTATGAAAAATATATTTATACAGTTTAAAAAAGAAAAGTTTCTAGCCATTTTTCTATGCTCACTTTTTAATTAAGAATAAAAATTCTATTATCTTGGAAACAAATTATAAAAAATGTATAAATGGCTCAGTGATGTTAAATTTTGTAATAAACGAAAGCGCAGAGGCCTTATTCATCGCAATAAGCTAATCATTTTTCATAATATTTTAACAGTAAATTAATGATTTTTATCATACAACATGTATTGAGTGACAGATAGCATTTTTAGTGGTAATTATATTTTACAATTACTTTCCAGCAGTGCTAATGAACTCACAGTGTCAACTCAGATTGAAAATATCAGAAATTACGACACATCGTGGATACAAACAGGTAATATTAATTTTTTGATTTGATTCAATTCAATTGAATAGGAACTAAAACGATTTTTGATAATATTCAATTGCTTTTTGTAAAAGTATTTATAGGAGTTCGGGTTTGCAATCAATTAAGAAGAAAATCAAATACAACTATTAAAGAACTTAAATATATATTTAGTGCTATGCGACGTGCTATGCACTAAAATAACATAATATTCCGACTTTGGCTGATAACATCAAAGTACTTAAATATTTAGTTTGTTGTACGTATTAATATTACATAATATTGCGACTTTGGCTAACAACATTAAAGTACTTAAATATTTAGTTTGTACTATGTATTAATATTACATAATATTGTGACTTTCGTCACGACATTGGCTGATAATACAATCCGATATTGTTTCAATAATTTACACGTTACGAGTAAAGTACGAGTTAAGTGCTCTAGCATGTCGCATGTTACAAAAAATGCGTCTTTTTACGCTTTTTCAACCAGCCTCCTGTCACCGTGAGTTGAAAATGGTCCATGTATTAAAAACAGCTATGCGGCTGCGCTAGTAGTGACTTCGTTCTAGTTCTTCTGACAGTTATAGGACTTCTGTCAGGCGGAGCCGTTAAAAATAGTAGTGTTTTTCCGTTATTTTTATCGAATTACTTCCATGAATTATGCCGATGTTTATCGCTCCGGCGTGAAAATCAGATTATAAAAGTGAACTCAGAAAACACCCGAAGATCCCGAATGAAAGAGTTGGAAGCTTTTTAATAATTATGAAAGATCTCAGGAGAAATGGTTTCGGTTTTATTTTAAAAGAATAATTGTAGGTTTTAAAGATTTTGAAATGCGATTTAAAAGAATGAAGAAGACTTTGAGACCATTTTTTTAATTTTTCAAGATTTAAAGATTTTGTATGTAATCTGAATTTTGTCAGGGCGTGAAACAAATTTCTTAAAATTCATGAGAAATTTTTAAATGATTGTTTTGTAAGGAATTTTAAGATAAAATCAAGAAAAAAAACTCACGAAGCATTTTGAATTATTTCCTAAAATGTTTTAAAAATGTGTAAAAGGTTTTCAATCAAAATTTGTGAATTTTGCCATAATACATAATTTTAGAAAGAAATTGAATAAGTTTAAGAGATATTCGGAAGTTTCAAAACGATTCAAAAATAATTTAAACTTCTAAAGATTTAAAAAGAATTTTGTAAAGTTTCACGAAAGTGAATAACATTTTTTCAGGTTCCTAGGAAAAATTAAAATAATTTTTATTTAAAAAAATTTATTTTAAGCAATTATTTAAAAAGATTAAAAAATATTTCGAAAATTGTCAAAGAAAAATCTGAAAGATTTGAAGACAATTTTTGTAATTTTGCAGAATACATAAAAAATTCAGGAAAATTTGAAATAATATTTAGAGATTAGAAGGTTTAGAGGGTCTGACAAGATTAAAAGAAGAATTTTCCTTATATTCGTGGGAAAATTTTAAATAATTGTTTTTGGTTTTAAGAATGTACTTGAAGAGAAAACTAAAAATAAAAACTAATAAAAAGTCGAGCAAATTTAATATATATTTAGTAGAATTGAATAGATTTAAAATGGATTTTAAACTTTAAAAGAGTTTTAGAAATTCATATTTTTAAAAATTTTATAACTTCCGAACATAATAAAAGTCCTAAACATCTTTTAAAAAGAATCGAGTTTTTTTTATAACATTTAGTATTTATTTTACAAGTCCTTCTCGAAGTCAATGAATTTTAGTTTCGAATATTTTAAAATTCGGGATTTTATTTTTTGTCAATTTAAAATCTTGTCGTTATTTGAAATTTGGAAAATTTTATAATTTGATAATAATATTTTTTAAATTAATTTGTATCTTATTTATTTTTTTATTATTTTTACAAAGACTAAACAAAGACAAACTTCATATTTATTTTCTAATTTATATGCATTTTTCCTATAGTACTGCATGGTTTTGTACAAAAAAGTTACTACTAGCGCCGCCACAGGGCCGTTTTCAACTCTCATGACACATTTTTTGCATTGGACAGTACAATGGAAACACACCCCTGTTTTTAACCAAAAATAAGGCTAACCTAAACCTATTCCACAATTCTTACCACATGTTCTTCTATTATTTCATCCACGTTTATGTCTTCGTCTTCGTTCTTTGTGCGTGTGATAAAATGTGATTCTGGCTTAACGTTGTTTGAGCTTTGAACCTCATGATTTTCTCCATTTTCCATGAATTGCTGATTTTCATATTCCTGCTCGTTGCCAGTAACGTCACGCAGGACCGGTGAGACATTCTACTTTTCAATACCTGCAATAAGGGTACATCAAAAATGACGCTTGTAGAAATAAAAATAATTTGCGAGAACATAAGAGAAAATTACATATTAGAACTTAAGAAGCTTTTTTTGCAATGACGCTCCCACAAATGCGTGATGTATTTACTAATAATTGAAGGAGTGTCACTTGCAATGGTGTCGATTATGACAGAATCATAGGGTGGCGAAGCATTAGAGGCCCAGTATCTGACAGCCGCTGTAAATTAAGATGAAAAATGAAGATCCGAAACAATCTAAACAGGACCATTAATATTTATATTCAAAGTACTCGCAATCAATGTACCCAGTGTTGGGCTGACAATGGCAGCCAAACCTTGGCTGCCAAGTGTGAGCCATAGTTAACATTCCGTCATTAGGGCGATAATCGCTGCCGAGCTTCGGCAATATTTTTGCCGACTATGGGCCAATTCTGGGTCGTATGTGACTTTCGGAGGGGGCTTCGGGTTTATACATAGGCAAAGAGTGGGGGAAAGGGAATTAAATAATGAAAATACTTAGCTTCTGAGGGGGGGGGGGGTGTCTTGAGCCCCTAAAGCCCTCCCTGGCTGGGACCACTAGCTCTGTTTCCCGGATACTCCCAATACTACTACTCGACTACTAGTGAATCGACTGGACTACTAGCAAATGTACATGATCATCTAAAAAAGTAATTATTTTAAACATACTAGGCAGTCTGATAAGTACCTGAAAATTCTAAGAGATGGCATTAGTATTCACTAATGTGAACCATTTTCGTCGAGCTTGATCCTTCAAATGACGCCTGTCAAAACTTCAGTCATTTATGTTTACGCATTTACAAGTTACAGCACTGAGAAACGACTAACCTCCGAGTTTTTTTAATATGGAAAAATCTGAGTTTCGAGTTTTGATCAAACACTATTATCTTCGCAAGAAAACGATATCCGAGACCAAGGTCAAGCTGAATAAGTATTACCCGGACTCTGCATTGTCGATTGGAACGATTCATAAGTGGTTTACCGAGTTTCGTTGTGGCCGTACGAGCACAGTTGATGCTGAACGATCTGGGCGCACAAAAGAGGTCACTACACCAGAAAATGTCGAAAAAATCCATGATATGATGTTGAATGATCCCAAAGTGAAATTGAGAGAGGTAGCTAATGCTGTAGGCATATCATTGGAACGTGTGGGCAATATCGTGCATTCAGTTTTGGGCATGAAGAAGCTCTGTGCGCGATGGGTGCCGCGTTTGCTCACAGTGGACCAAAAACGAATTCGTGTGACAACTTCTCAGCAGAATTTGGCATTATTTTCGCGTAAGCCGATCGAGTTTTTGCGCCGATTTATAACCATGGATGAAACCTGGAGAGTATGTTGAAAAATAAAACCGACTTTGGCCAGAAAAACGTCTCCGTGTTTCATTTTTCAGGGACTTATCAGGCTGCCTAGTATGTGATTTTCTATACTGTAAATCGGTGCAAATCGCTACTAAGAAGCACGCAACGTTACATTTTTAAAAGGAAAACATAATTTCAACAAGAAAACCTTATTGAAATCTCTGGAAGTACTTTAAACATTTGTAAAACTTTGAAATTTCTGTGAAATCTTTTGGAATACGTTAAAGTTTGTTTACAATATTTAGAAACCTTGAAATCTTAAAATTTTGTGAAAATTTTTGAGACTTTTATAAAATCTTTGAAATATTTGTGAAAGATTTCTTGACTTTTTGTTTGTGAAATCTTTTTCGTTAGTTTGAGATCTTCTCAAATTTGTTGAAACCTTTTCGATTATTTTAAAAACTGAAATATTTTCGAAATCTTTCGTATGTATTTTTGAAATCAATGAAATATTTGAAATCGTTTAAAGTCTTGGGAATGTTTTGAAATGCTTCTGAAATCTTTTTATTTATTTTAAATCATTAAACTGTTTTAAAAGTTTTAACATCTTTGGAAACGTCCGAAATTTTTGTGGAATTTTTGTCAAATGTTTGGAAAATCTTTCGGAATATTTGTAAAACTCTTCTTCAATCTTTGTTTTTGATACCAATTTTTGTGAAATCCTTCTTATTCTTTGAAATCATTGAATTATTCGAGATCTCAATGAAATCTTTCCAAATATTTTAAAATTTTTGCATGAAATCGTTCCAAATCTTCGAAATGTTTTAAAATCTTTTAAATATGGTGTTCTGTATTTTTTCCAAATCTTTGAAATCCTTTGAATCATTTGAAAGTTTAAAAATCTACGGGAATTTTTGTGAAATGTTCGAAATGTATGCACGCCTTTTTTAAATATTTGATTTCCCTAAAGTCTTTGTCAAACGTTCACCATACTTTAAATATTTTGCTTTGCGCGCGGCTCTCTTCGCTCGCTAATTTGAGCGCTCCTAAGGCGTGCGACTGTTGGTTCTCGCTCTTCGCGCTCGATCTTTGTGCATAGACTTTTCAAAACTAAAGATGAAAGCATCGATAACAGTAATTTGGTGATTGACAAAAACTGGGGGGGGGGGGAGTTCTCAACTTTTACACATATCTAATACCTTCTCTGATCA
Organism: Belonocnema kinseyi; assembly: GCF_010883055.1. Classification (NCBI taxonomy): domain Eukaryota; kingdom Metazoa; phylum Arthropoda; class Insecta; order Hymenoptera; family Cynipidae; genus Belonocnema; species Belonocnema kinseyi. The sequence continues at coordinate 17,711,784 of NC_046665.1, read as the reverse complement.
GAATGTAAAAAAAACCATTAATAAAAATTTGTTTGCTCTACCTTCGGTGAAAAAATGTAATCTATTTATTTTTGCTTAGGTTGTGTTAGTAACAAATTTTATTTTTGATTAGTTTTTGTGCGGTCAAAATTTGAGTTTTCAATTTTTCGAAAAAATTCAAACACTTCATATGCTTATCTTGTAGGGCTATAAAAAACTAACATTTTTCTTTTCAAGTACTATGAAGAACTGAGCACGGAATTTTTGAACCATGAAAAAATGTGTATTCAAAAATTTTCAAAATGGGCTCACTTTTAGTATTTTTATCCTAGATATCTGCCTAGCGAACTTGGCATTTAGCCTAGGACTCTAAAAGCGTGTACCAAAGGCCAATCTACTAGAATAATTTTCTTTTTAAGTTATCGTGCTCACAGACAGAAAGATATACAGACACATTCGTAAAAACCTGCTTTTAGGATTCAGGGGTTGTGAAAATGTGGACATTTGACAAAACGGAGGGGGAGGGGTCAAATTTTACACCAATCTAATACCTTCTCTGATGAGAATTTAAAAATGATTTATTTGCCATGGATAATTTTTTGATAGTTCTGTTTTTAGTTTGAATCGTAAAACATAGCATCAAAAACATGAAAAGTTAAATTTTTTGAAACCCCACAGACGACATGAAGAAGAAATTAAAAGACAAAAGTTGTGATAAGAATCTGCCCAACAAAGCAGGCAGATTTTTGTTACTGTTAAAGATATTTTTAACGATTACAGCCAAAACTACTCATCCGATGAGAATGTAAAAATTGTTCTTGTTTCTATATAAATTATACCTTGTCATAGTTGCGGAATTCTGTTGTACGAACGGCCCCAACACCATTTGTCGTGTCCTGCGACTAATATGGAAGTGGCTCTTCCTCGCTTTCCTATAACATAACATATCAGTGTACAAATTCGGGCTTTCTACGCCAAAATATAATTGATTGAAACCTGAGAAAACTATAGTCATTTTTATAAGTATTTCAAGGTATTATAGTGAGATATAGTTTATAAACGCTTAATTAAATATTAGGATAGCGCAAAGGTTTAAAAAATTGATTTACTTCTCTCAGGTTCAGAAAAATGAGATTTTGATCTACAAAAACTGAAAATAATGAAACTTTACACAATTCTGAAAAATGGACCTTAAACACTTACATCCTCATCAGAATGCCCATCCTGAATTTTGGTTTGGTTCTTTAGTCTGAAAATCTTGTTTGCCAGTAGCGGAGATGAGTCTTTCGAGGGTGTTGTGAAACTCCGTTTGATTGCTTTATCTTTGGCATTAATTTGCTTTAATCCAGCAGTTTCCCAATCGGAAGAAGTAGCAGGTTTTACTCTGGATATGGGTGGATATCTTATCCTTTCCTCACCATCCATTTTCTCAAGAGCCTCTTTTTTAGTTTCTGCAAAGAGCATATTTACTTTTTCAGCGATCACAACGCAAATTTATAAAGTTGACAGTTAAAATATGTCTGGTTTAAAAAAAGCTCATTTTTCAATGCTCTGAATTAAAACTAATTAATAAGATTTATTAATTAATTTGTTAATTAATTAAATTTTCATTCATACATCAAAATCTAAAACTTTCACTTACAAATTTAAATAATTTGTACAGTCCATGTCTTTGTATTTCAAAAAATTAGGTTTCAAATTAATTTTTTTTAAATATTTGGTTCATAATTTTCAAGGAATAGTCGAATATGGCCTTAAAATTAAAAACCTGTTCTTTCTTTAAAGTAAAAATGTCAAATTAAATCACTTAAAATCGCAATATTTTAGAGTAGATAAATGTCTATTCGATTTTGAAATTTAATAAAAGCATTTCATTACAAATTTGTACTTATAAATTATTTACAAATTAAACAGAGTTTATAAAGTTTCAATCAGACGTAAATGTATTTTACAGCTAAAGCTCTTGAACTGAAAAAGTTCAATCTTCAACGTTAAGATGTGTAAATTGTTTATTTTTTAACCAATTCAGAATGGTCCTGAAAAATCAATAAATTATTGTTCTATTTCGAATACTCGAATTATGGTTCAAGATAAAAATTAAAAATTTAAGAACTGCACAGGTTCAAGTCGGTTGACGCAAAATTTTTTATAGTCTGCTTGAGCTCTGCGGTTTCGAATAGATCATAGATCTCACCAAGTTCATTATCAGCCCCTACGAAGTTTGTCCCATTATCCGAATAGATGTGTTCTGGAATCCTTCTTCGACCGATAAACCTACGCAAAGCTGCCAAAAATCCCTCTGTCGAGTGGTCGGTTTGCCACTTCGATATGCATCACCTTCGACAAAATGCAGATAAAACATAACCCTAGACCTTAATGAAACTCCGGTTAGCGATTCTTTTTCTCCTTAATGAGAATAGGACAAAAGAAATCTACCCCTGTTCGACTAAAAGCTGGAGCTTCCGTTACTCTAACTTCAGACAAGACAGCCATTTGAGCCTGCATCATTTCAGGGCGTTGTCGAATACATTCGATGCATCGATGGACGATTTTCCTAACTTGATATTTTCCGTTCCAAACCCAGTATTTTTCTCTTAGAGTGTATAGAGTCGATTGGATACCTGAATGATTATTTTCTACGTGAGATTCGCGAATTATAAGATCAGTAATTGGATGCTTTCTAGGTATTAAGAGAGTGTGTTTTGTATTAGAGATCAAATCTGCTTTTTTCAAACGACCACCTATTCGAATGAGATCGCGCTCGTCGAAAAAAGGGTTCATCTCATCGAATTTGTTAGGCTTTCGATACGCAACTGTGGTTTCACCGGGAGTCGCCTCTCGAATACTAACGAGACGTTTCATCTCCTCCAGGAATCTTCCACGTTGTATCATCGCTACCAAACGATGTTCCGCATCACTTAATTCCTGACAGGATACTGGACGATCTCTTTTAGTTCTTATGGTTTTCCAGCGTAGGAAATACGCAACCAGTCTTGTGAGACGTTTGAATTATGACACTCGAGAATATATGTAATCACACGTCGCAGTACTAAGCAAACAAACACGCTCTTTTAAATCAGGAATTTTTTCCGACGATGGTTCGACCAACCTAGGCCATTCTTTCTCGGCTTGAACTAACCACTTAGGACCTGAAGTCCACAAAGTATTTTTGATGAAATCTGATGGTCATTGTCCCCTAGAAAGCGCATCGGTAGGATTATCTCCCGATCTGATGTGTCTCCACTGAACTTGATCTTCTAAAGATTGCATGTTGGCGACCCTATTGGATTCGAAAGTCCGTAGCAAATGAGGAGCATTTTTCAGCCAACACAATACGATTGTGGAATCTGATCAAAAGATAACTTTCCTGATTGGAAACTCGAATCGTGCTCTTGATTCGACGTACAGTTTCTTGAGGATTGAAGCTGCCGTTCTAGCCGTGGAATTATGACACCACTCAAGGGAGCTACCCTATATTTGCTACAAAGCAGTTTTACTATAACCTTGCCATTCTCATCAAGAGATCGAATGTAGAGACATGCTCCATAACCATGAAGACATGCGTCACAGAAACCATGGATTTCGACTTCGACTGGATTTTCGCACAAGAATTTTCGCGGCAGGATAACATTCTGTAAACATGAAACCTGATCGCTAAATGATTTCCATTTAGTCTGTATTTCTTGCGGAAGTAATTCATCCCACGAGATTTTCGATTTCCAACAATCCTGTATCAAGTCCTTGGCGTAGAGACCTACCGGCACCAAAAGTCCGAGAGGATCGAAAATTTTTGCAATTTCCGAGGGCAACTTTCTCTTGGTGGAAGTGTTTTAAGCGTCGATGGCTCGAACCACGTATGTCAGAATATCGCCCTGGGAATCCCAAGTAATTCTGAGCGTTTTCTGAATGGGATTTTCTTTGATGATGCAATCGAGATTAAAAATTTTCTTCTCGATGTTATTGAGAATAGCCGTATGTTTGAAAGACTATTGTCTGGTGTCAAACCCACCCCGACCTAGCAGCTCGATCATTTTATCGCGAATACTGAGAATTTCTTCGATGGAATTTGCGCCTGAGCCGAGATCGTCCACGTAAAAATCCCGTAGAAGAATTTGACTGGCGCGTGGAAAATCTTCTCCTTCATCATGAGCAAGCTGCTGTAGGGTGCGAATTGCCAGAAATGGTGCACATGCAGTTCCGAAAGTCACGGTGTTTAATTCAAACGTTCTGATTTTACCCTGAGAATACCATAACATTTTTTGAAATTTTCGGTCGTCCGAATGGATCAGGACCTGCCTGTACATCTTCTCGAAGTCAGGGGTTATCACATACGTATGTGTTCGAAACCTGAGAACCTGTTCAAAGATTGTATTTTGAATCGTCGGGCCTACGAATAGAACATGATTGAGAAAAAATCCTGTCGTCGTTTTTGCGGACGCGTCAAACACCCCCCTAACCTTAGTAGTCTCGCTAGCTGTTTTACTCACAGCGTGATGAGGCAGATAACATCCCTCCTTGACGTCGTCACACAAATTCATATTGTTTAACGCAATGTACTCATTGAGTACTTTGTCATATTCCGACCTTAACTATGAATTGGATTGGAGTTTTTTCTCCAGCGCGTAGAAACGCTTTAAAGCTTGATTTCTTCATTCACCTAGCTGAAATTTTCTGTCTCGAAAAGGGAGTCGTACGGCGTATCTACCAGTCTCGTCAGGTTGAGTGTTATCAGCGTAATGTTGTTCACAAGACACGTCATCGCGAAACTTCTAAGGTTCGTGGTCAAAGTCTTCTATTGCCCAAAATCGCTCAATGAGCTTGACTAACTTTGCAACTCCTGATGTCTAAGTTTGATTTGACCTATCCACAACAGGCTGCCAACAAGATATCGATAGACTTGGGTACGTGAAACTGCGAGACGGCGAGTTGTAAATTTTTGGGAATATCGAAAAATTTCATGGGAATGTTTAATTGGGTACGAGATCCGCTATTCTTCGCACTATTAGAAAATTTAATTCCCGTTTGAACTTGTTACAAGTGGAAGTAAAAGTAGCCTTAATGGAATGTATGGGTAACGTACTTAAACCGTTGACGGCCCCAATATTAATCGAATAAGTTTGTTTAGGAGTGTTTAGGACTGTGTTATTGCTTCCTGCCGATTCGCCCGCCTCCCGGAGGACACCAAAGCCTTTCGCCCCGTCCAACCCCGTTGATGCTTTCGACCACCTCATCGTCCTGCATCAGATCTCCAAATCCCAAAATCCCTCCTCGGCATTACCACCGTAACACCTGTCGCCCTACCAAAAAAATCCAAAATCCATATCCTCCCAAAATTCTAAACCTGTCGAGATAAGAGACACAAAATTTAAAGAAAATTCATAATTTATAAAGGTTACTGACTCCAAACTCGACTCTACTCACATCTTGCATGACATTGATCTATTTGCCTGTAGGTTAAGTACATTGCTATTTTATAATATTGATTTTATATTGATTTCCTGATATGATCGCCATGCACCTGCTCAGACTACTATTTAACGGTGTATTAATGATATGATTTTCTTGCTATGCTATGTAATCTGTTTTTGATGTTTACCATGTACCTGATCTATGTGCTGTTTACCCGATTTTTTATAAAAGGAATTATTATGTGGGGAATCATAGGGAATCGAACAGGACATTGAAAACACACAAAAGGGGGTAAAGGAGATTCCGCTAAAACAAATTAGCGATATCGGTCAGAGTTAAAAAAAAAATAGAACCAGTATTGAGAAATTATTTCGAAATAAAAGCTTCGAAAAATTTCAGTAAAATTAACTAGGCTTACAATTTTGTCTTTCGGGATGTGCATACAATAAAAGCGAAAATGAAAGTTTCGACAAAACATAGGAAAACCGTAGTAAATCAAGAATTAATAATTTAAAATTACTGCATACCGATAACAGCGAACCATTAGAGGACAGAATTAACTCAAAAAAACAGATCACGTAGCCTTCCCACAACAAGTAGCAGATCAAACAGACACTCTAGACTCCACACAAATAACTCAGATACAGATTACGAATCCGACAATAATTTAAATAATCAAACAATACCTGCTACTTATTTTCCTTTCGGCATGATTCAAACACCATTTCAAATTAAGCGCAATTGGCTTATTAAATTCCGGGACAATAAAGAAGACAGCCCAGCGCATTTTCTGGAAGAATTAAAAAGATTCAAAAGGGGTTATAAGATAAATGATCGAGACATCTTAGAAAACTTAGACGCGTTATAAATAGACGATGCTAAAGATTGGTGCGAAATAAATAAAAATTCCTGGAGACATTTGTCAAACATTTATGAGGACTTTAAATTCCTACATCGAACATTTAGCAGATTTAGGCAAAGAATGAGAAACTGAACTAGCCAAGTCGAAAGTTAGAGGGCAAGTTTTACAAATAACAGAACCAAAAATCGAGGATAAAAACGAACAAAAGCGTAACAATAGTAATGAGGATAAAAATAATTTGGAAAATAATTCAAGGGAAAATAAAAATAGTGAAAAAGATAACCAAAACTGAAACCAAAATAATCAAAGTGAAAAACCATATAGAAATCGATTTCCACTTTCACAATTCGGATTTCCATTTCTTCCTTTCCCAAACCACTGCCAAAAAAATTATAGAGCTAATTTTAGACCTAGATTCCCACCTGGTCTCTAACCAAATTTTTAACCTAGATTTCAACCAAACTTGCAACTGAGATTCACAAACAATAGACCAAGATACCCATTTAATCCTTACAACAAAATGTTACCAGCGTTTAATCAAATGACAATAGGCTCAACTGAAGGTCAAAATAGCCCAATGATCGAATTCCCAACAGAAGAAGCGGAAAATAATTCAGAAGATTATAATAAACAAAATTCCCAAAAATCAAACCACGGTAATAACAACCAAAAATCGGCTAATAATTCTAACAAGAGCTTACAAGATAAAAACAGTCCAAACTCGAATAGAAAACAAGAAGATCAAACAAACGCGAAGGAAAACACAGGTAATTCAAATTGTTATCATTGCGGTCTAGTAGGTCATTTTAAAAGAACAACAACTTAATACCGAAACGCCGGAAACATTAAATTCGTACAAAGAGGAAACGACGGAGACACTTTTTCATTTAATGACAAAATTCGGAAATAAATTATTTCGAATTTTAGTTGATACAGATGCCACACATTTGTACTCTGGCAAGGAATTACTGGAAAAAATTCAGAATTCCAGTTATTCAATTTTTAAACCCGTCTCGCGAAAATTAATGGTGGCGAACGGTGAGACGGTTGATATAATTGGGCAAGTGGTAATCTCAATCAAAATCGATAAACACACAAAACTCGCTACGTTCAGGTTAGTGCCAAAGTTAAACTCCGTGGGCATTTTAGGTAAGGACATGATGAAACCCCTACGGATAACCCGCGATTATGACTCAGAAACTTGGTGGCTACCAGGGAGTCCCCGCACCCGCTATCCTATGGAAGCTCATCCAAACGCACTACCTATTCCAATAACCGAGGTTACAACCGAAAATAAACCTGACGCTGTAGGAAAAGAAAATAAGGAAACTAAAAGGACTGATATTAGGGATAAAACATCATCGGAAAATAAAGATATTAAGAATAATAATAATAAAGCGAAATTTGGAAGTAGTATTAACCTCAAGAAATCCCCCTAGTATCTATCAAGTCCAACGAATCCCAAAAAACCAAAATGGCCCAAAATCCAGTAACAAATCCTACAAAAGATATCCCTAGCCTAATAAGCATCCCCATGAGCAACAAATCCCAACCCCTCGAGAGCATCCCCACTTACGATACTAGCGACGACTTAAGCACAAAAGACTCAATTAATTTAGGCAAACCTAGAAATAGGAAAAAAGTTATGAAAAATAATTTAGGGAAAATTTATTATAACAGCAAATACGAGAGCGGATATAAAAATAGCGATTGTAATCGTTGGAAAAATAAGAAAGTTATAAATCGGAAAGAATCAAAAAATGAAATTCAAAAAGCCAATGAGATATTAGAAAGCGATAATAGAAATCAATGGGTTTCTTTTAAAAATAAGGCGATTAAGTTAAATAATATTACGGATAGCTTAAGAAAAATCTACGAACAAGACAATGATTCAGCTGAAGTTTTTGAAGGCATTGTTGAGCTTAACGAAAGCCAACAATCACAATTAGAAAAACTCCTTGAAGATAAAATTAAAATGGACTCGGGAAAAGAATATAGGGCAACTCATCTCACGAAACACAAAATTGATGTTCAAGGCCACGATCCCATTAAACAGCGATATTACCACGTGAGCCCAAGAATAAAAGAAATAATTTACGAAACAGTAGACAAATTATTAAAACAGGACATAATAGAACCCTCTTTTTCCAATTGGTCAAATCCTATTGTTATGATCAGAAGACCTGGAAAAGATTATAGATTTTGCCTAGATTTTATGAAAGTAAATAACATCACAAAAAAGACTTATACCCAATCCCACTCATGACAGAAATATTGGACACTTTAAGATCAGCAAAATTCATTTCAAAAATTGATTTAAAATTAGCTTATTTACATATTTCATTAGAAGAAAGCTCGAAACATATGACAGCGTTCAAAATGCTTAGAAAGGGTATGTACTTGAACATTGTACTAGATAAAATAAATGATGCAAATTTAACGATCAGTCCGGACAAATGTGAATTCGGCTGATCAGAAATGAAATATTTAGGCTTTAAAGTTAACGATAAAGGATTGCAAATAGATGATGAAAAAATTCAATCAACATTAGAATTCCCCAAACCTAAAAATATTAAACAATTACAGCGCATAATAGGGATGGCAAGTTGGTAAAGAAAATTTATCCCACACTTTGCCGAAACAATAGAACTGATGAACAGATTACTTAAAAAAGATAAACAATGGGATTGGGGATTAGAAAAAGATGAGGCTTTCCAAAAAATTACAGACCTACAAAATCCCACTGGCCGATTAGCCAGATCGGCATTGTAACTTCTTAAACATGATTACAAAGTCATATACCGGAAAGGTAGTTCAAATCTCGTCCCGGATGCTCTTTCGAGATCAGGAGAACCCATGGAAACTCTTCGTACCTAAAAAATTACGAACACAGGTTTTAAAAGAAAATCACGATAACATACTAGCAGGTTACTTAGGCTTCGAAAAAACGCACGCGAGAATTTTCGAGTACTACTTCTGGTCAGGGATGTATTCCGAAATAATCAAGTGCGTGAAAAATTGCGAAATATGACAAAGAACCAAACCGAGTAAACAACCAAAATTGGGGCTAATGGGAAAAAGAATAGTGGAAAACCAAGGACCATGATTGCTGCAGATATCATGGCACCATTGCCCATTACAAAAAAAGATAAAAAAATCAATATTTACAAAATGGGTTGAAATTATTCCAGTTAAAAAATCCAATGGAATAACAATAGAGTCAGAATTTCACAAACTAAAACTAAAACACCTAAATATTACCCCCGAGCAAACCCAACCGAGCATTATAACAGAACAATTAAACAAATTATTAAAACCTACCTAGATAACGACCATTCCACGTGGGATGAATGCATAGACGATTTGCAATTCGCGATTAATACTAGCAAAAACTCGTCAACACAATTCACCCCAGCATTCTTAAACTTAGGTCGCGAATTAGAACCACTACAGTCCCTAAGAAAAATTATGAAAACTATAGCGTAATAGAATTTCAAAGCGTAGATAAATGCACTGATAGACTAAGAAAACTACAAATAATAAAAGAAGAAGTTCAGAAAAATTTAGACAAAGCAAACGAAAGACAAGCTAATAGTTACAATTTAAGAAGAAGACCGATAGAATTTAAAATAGGAGATAGAGTATTAATAAAGACAACCAGACTTTCAAATAAAGCAGATAAAAAATCAGGTAAGTTATACGACCAATATGAAGCGCCATTTATTATTATGAAGAAAGTTTCCCCAACCATATATGAATTAAAGAACTTTAAAGGAAAAGTATTGGAGAATGGAATACAAATGATTTCAAACTGGAGAAGGAAAAAACAGATAATGGCACTAAAACGTAGAAAAAATTAACAATTTCAAGTTAAATTATTTAGATTTTAAATAAAGGCAAATGGCAATAGATAAATAGTATTAACAATACGATACGACTCGAAACTCAAACAGAATAACTAAAATTACCGAAGTTCTAAAAAACCGACTCTAAGGACAAAACCGAACAGTGAGAACCTTTTCTTTCGTCCCTTTTCAGGAAATGGATTCAGCAGTAAAGTGCTACCTGTGCCAGGTCGGGATCCAGGTGCCAAAATACGAGGACCACCTGAAAACATGCCGAGCATGGGACTGGCTGTTAAAATAAACAAATGGTGCCAAACAATGGGAGATCCGTTACCACCGCCACAAACATGTGCGTCACGCATTTAAAAATATACAAATAACCGACGAAGCAGAGGGTGCAGTGGGAGGCATCCTGAATCAGGAACCGGAACCACCACAACATCTAAAAATCCAAGCGGCAAATGACCTAAAATTTAAAGGAACGCTCTAACACCCAAAACAAATGAATAGAACGACATGGGACAAGTATTTACATCAGAATCCCACCCAATTTTCTCATTAAATAAATACTAATACTGATCGCAGAATATTACAACCATAAATTGTGACGAATATTAAAAAATAAAAAACCCTCAACGCAAACCCACACAGTTTTGATTCCAAACAATCTTTTTTTTTATGTTCCCTAGTCTCATTTATTTTTTAGAAAAAGAAGCACCATGGAAGGCAAGTGGAAAAGAAACATCGAGGAAAGCACGAAAGTAATCAAACTTAAATTTAGAGAAAACACCGAAGGATTCCACTGCCAATTTTGTAAAAAACTGATTCCGAAACAAATTTATTTAATACACGACTCCTTTTGGAACAAAATACCCTACCGATACAAAAAAAAACATTACTACTCCAAACACAAACATACAAACTTTCACACATGGGGAACGGGACACAAGAAACAAAGAAATACAAAATTTAATAGAAATCGAACTAGAAGAATACGAAATTGATATACGAGTAAATATTGACGATAAAACGGTAACAGACTTAAATAAAGAACTTAGAAATTATATAAAAATGCAGGTATTCACCCAAACTCCCGCGGGGGAGGGAGGTGTAACGGAATCGTTACCATTTATCGGGATTCGGCACTGCTCTGGGCGGGGGGGTTGCCCGGTCGCGTCTGTGATTAGCCGGAACCCCCCAGGGGTCCCGAGGTCCCGCACGATCGCGTCTCCGTTGATCAGTTGTAGCTTGCCCGCCTAGCTGGTACCTTGTTTTCTTGAGATTGTGCTATTGCTTCCCGCCGATTCGAACGCCTCCCGGAGGAGACCGAAGCCTCAATTTCTTTGAGCATGCTGAGATGATGTCAAGCTTTGTCAATAAGGGACGAAAGACCGTCGGAATTTGCCCGAGACAGAACGGGAAGATCGAGGATCGCGTCAAGATGTTCCGCGACTATTATTTGTTTTTCACCGTATGATTCACACCGCGGTTGCGATTTCATAATAATCCGTTACGATTCCTAACAAAGTTTCGAGACGCTGATTTTCGGGATTCAAATTGGTAAATTAGTCGTTATATCGCTCGTATTCCTTAAAGCGCGCGTTAACTCCCTTTAAACGCAATTGCGGGTTGATCGGATCACACTTAGCGTCTTGAAGTTAGGTATTTAAATTCGCGATTAATTTCTCTAGCGACACCCCTTTTTGCACGATATATGCAACGCGTTTTTGTTGATCTGCGGACAAGGCCATGTTAACTGAATTTGAAATAATCAAAATTTCGATTAAATTGACTTTCAATAAATTAAAACAAATTAAAAAACCCCAATTCTATCTGTTAAATTCAAAAATATCCTATGCGGATTGCTTCGGGTGGTCGCAACGTAAACAATGAAACTCCATATCGTAATCTTGTGGCACACGACGAAAAAGAAATGCGAAAAAGTTTGGCGGCAATCGGCCACTGAATCACTAATTGACATCGAACACAATATAAAAAGAAATATTACGGACTATCTACAATAAAAGTATCACCTGTCAATATGAAAAGATACTTAGCTTGTTTTTATTCCAAATTATTGTTTCAAATTCGCACGAGGGCGGTGTGGAGATGCGTGCGCATTGATTGCGATGGAATGCAGCCTCGTTGCCGCGATGAAGCACGTGTTCACCCGCGTGCGCGTGAGACGCCAACGTAAAAAATGAACTTTCGTTGCGAGGGGCGATTTCACTCAGACCTTACAGGAGGCACCATGAATTGTTTTGAATTGCCTTGCCGGCGGTGGCTCGGCAACTTGTTTAACTTTCTGATCGCGAAACTAAAAAGAACAATGAAAATCCCGGCCCCAAAAATCTCGGTTCTGATATGAAAAGTTGGTTGGGTTCGAAAGGAAAAGGCACTGATTATGGGAAAAAAGTCTATTACGGAACAAAAAAACCCAGATTTATTTGAGTGATCGTACAATATGAAATTTAATACAGAGGAACTGTAACATTGAAAACAGTGAATTCGAATAGCACCGCGTGCTCATGGCGAACCGGCGTTGACGTCACACTCGCGGCGAGGTCGTTCGATCGGTTTGATTTGGTGAAATTAAGACGAGATTCATCCCGATTCCATCCGATAGAAATCGGTAGGGTTAAACGAATATCCAAATTCACGTATAATGGAATACGAATTATAAATTGCCACGGAGGCGTTGCCAAGGAGGGGTTTTGATCGCGGTAGAGCTCTACGTGTAACCGAGTTCGTAAGAACACTGAATCGAACGATCAGCGCCACGAGTTGACTCGATGCTCTTTTCTCACATATGCGATCCATTCTCACTCTCTCCCTCTTTCTTCCGGTAGATTTGAATTTCACACTTTCGCGCGACAAGATTCGTGCTAGGCCTGCTTTGCTTGATAAATAATGTGTGACGATGGAACAGAAAGGAACTAATTCCATTACGATTGAAGAAGTACAATATAATTTTTATTTTTTAATAAGCAACTATGATTTACAGTTTACAAAGTCTTATGAGGTATTATTTTGAATACTCTCATCTTATTAAACGTCGTGTTGGGAACTTATGACATATCACTTGCTTGTCATTCGTTTCTTTAAGTCCACAATCACTCACTGAACACGTTTTTTTATCCATTTTAAATAATTGTTCAACTGTCACCAGTGCACTATGCAGCAGACGACAACAAACAATGCACTTTGCGCGCACGCGCGTGGCCCTCGGAGTTTCGCGTCAGCGGCATCTGCGATGGGCAGGAGAACTAATTTTACCTCACTCCCTGCTTCTCAACCCCCCGCGTCTAAGCTCTCAAAATTTGCCGTTTTCCCTTATTGAGTCCCTTATCCCGCTATTATCTGCCTATCATAATAGTGAGGTTATGTTCTGATATTTGTAAGCAATTCTTTCAGATTTTTATAAATATTAACAAAATGTCAGTAATTGACCGCAACGAATGTGTTGTGCACGGTTGTAAAAGAAGACGAGCACCTGGTCAAAAATCTGTGGGTCACCAGTTTCCTAGAAGAAAAAGTCGGGGAAGTTCGTTAGTTGAACTCTGCAAAAATGAAGAGTTGTCCGAACTTAGTTTTCAAGAGATTATTTTCTGTAATTTTTTTATTTGTACGATCCATTTCGCGAGTAATTGCTTTTACTCTACTCAACACGGACTAAATTTCGTTAGATTTTCTACACATCTTTTAAAATGATTCGAAGTATTCCAAACTTTTTTTTTAATCTTGCAAGATGAAAAGTACTTCCTTAAAATATTGCAGATTTATTTTTGATAAATATGGGAATCTTTTTAATGTTTTCCATCTTTTTAAATATTATCTAAAAATTAATTTTTCAAAACAAAAAGTCACTCTTCAACTTACTCGATTTTTCAAATATTTCGAAATGTTACGCTATTGTAATTTTTCTTAGTTAAAAAATTTTTAAATTTTAGACTACAACAATATTTTAAATTAAGTAAAAGCCTTTAATCATGATTATATTATTATGAAGTTATTTTAAAAATATAAATAGTTTATAAAGGTGTAAAAATCCAAATTTTTTACTGCAACAGGATTGCGATATAAATGTCGTATAAAATATAAGTGATATAAATATTAATACTATTAAATATATACAGATATTATTAAAAACTCAATTATTTGGTGGAAAAATTAATTATTTTGTAAAAAGTCCACTTTTCTATAAAAATTTCAACTACTTTGTTCAAATTTATTTATTTTTTATTTGAAGGTTCATCTCTTTCGTTGAAAATACCTTTTTGAAACTAAAAACTTAAAAAATTTAACTTTTTGGTCGAAAGTTTAACTTTTTGATTGAAAACTCATATTTTTCGCTAAAACGTTCAACTTTTTGTAGATAATTTGTCTTTTTGACTTTAAAATTAAATAATTTCGTTGAAAATTCATGTATTTTGTTTTAAATTTGTATTTTTTTGTAGATTATTAATTTTCATGGTCGCAAATTCATCTTATTGGTTGACAATTTAACAACTTCGTTGAGAATTCATTTTTCCTGTTAAAAATTATTTATCTTTATCTGAAAATGTAACTATTATAGGATTGATTAGAAATTAATCGTATATGTTGGTAAAGTTGAAACATCGTTTTTTCATAGAACATTAATCTTCTTGATCGAAAATTCACCTTTTCTTTGAAAATTTAACAATTTTGTTGAAAATTCGTTTTTTTTCTTGTTCAATTCATTTTTTTATCACAGTTTTTAGCTGGAAATTGAACTATTCCATTTTTGGTTGAAATTTCATCCTGTACATTGTAGTAGTTCAAACACCGATTATTCGATAGAAAATTAATTTATTTGTTTTCGATTATGATTTTTTTTTTAATTGAAAGAATTTTTAAATGAAATTTTTTAAATTGAATTTAAGGTATTAAACATTGAAAATTAACTGATTTTACACGATGATTCTGAATCCGTTCAAAATTAAAGAATTAATAGATATTATTTTTTAAATTATTTTCAATTATGATTTCAAATATTACTTCAGTCTAAAAAATTGTATTTTTAACCCATTCACTTTGAAATTTTTTAATTGAAAAAAGAAAATTTCGTTAATTACTAGAAATATTTCACCGTTTATTTAAATAATCCATTATAAACAACTATTAAAAAGTATACAAATTTGAACAGAATTGTTCCAAACAGAAAGCCTTGAATTGTTATAATTGAAATGATCTAAATTTTAACTTTGAACGCTACAATTTTAATTTAAAAAAAGATTCAAAATTAATTTAAAACTTGAAATTATTTCAAATAATTTGAAACACGATGTGCATTTTTGCAAATTTAAACCAAATTAAGCTTTTGAGAATTTTAAAATATTTAAAAAGAATAACAAAAATTTTTGGGATTGCTAAGAAAATTGAAAATGACTTTTTATTTTGAAAAATTAATTTTAATTGAGTATTTGAAAAGATTTAAAAATATATATATAAATTTTCAACGAAATTTTTAAATTTAAGAGTCAAAAAGACGAATTATCTACAAAAATTTGAATTTTTTAAACGAAAAATATGAGTTTTTAATCAAAGAGTTAAACTGTCAAACAAATAGTTCAATTTTCAATCATAATTATAAAACGTTGTTAGAAAAAAGCGTATTTTTTTACAAAGTAGTTCAACTCATAGTGAAATAATCGACTTCTAAACCCAAAAAGATGTACAGTTGATATTTCAAACAAACAATTGCATTTTTGACCAAAATTGATACATTTTCGACCATAAATATTAAATTTCTACCAAGCAAGGTCAATTTTCAACAAAATACATGAACTTTCAACGAAATTATTAAATTTTGACGCCCAAAAGATGCATTTTTTACAAAACACTAAAATTGTTAACAAAAAAATTAATTTGAAGGCAAATAATTGAATTTTCAACTATAATTATGAATACTTAATAATAGAAATTAATTTTTTAACTAAGTAGTTCAACTTTAAGCGAATAATCGAATTTTCCACCCAAAAGTTATGATTTTAATTTTTAACAATATATTTGCATTCACAACAAAACGACTTTGCAACCAAAAAATATTTACAGTTGACATTTCAACCGAAAATTTTAATTTTTAACCAAAAAGTATCAATTTTCCATAAAACAATTTAATTTCTACAACGAAAGACGAATTTGTAACAAAATATATGATTTTTTTAAACGAAAAATGGTATAGATTAATTGTCACTTTCAAAAATGTATTTTCAACAACACATAAAACATATTTTCATTAGAATAGTTAAATTTTCAACGAAAGAGAAGAACCTTCAAAGAAAAAAATAAATAAATTTTAACAAAGTAGTTGAACTTTTGATAGAAAAGAGGACTTTTTTACAAAATAGCAACATTTTCAACAAAAGAATTGATTTTTCAACCGAATAGTTGAGTTTCTAATCGAACGAGATTTTGCAATGTTGTGAATATTTGAATTTTAATAACTGATGAAATGATAACGTGAATTATCAAAAAATTAGCCAAGTTTTTCTTTAGTGTGTGATATTGTTTAAACTAAAAAGAATAAGGTAAATATTTGTATTACAAATGTTACTGTGTTACCTATCTATAAGTATTTATATCAATAGTTTTAAAGAAAAAGATTTTAAAGAAATATATGGATAATTTCTTGACAACACATCTTATCGTTTTCTTTAACAGATGTAATAATTGCGTATAATACTGCGTACGTGTATAAGCGAGCGTTGGATATTCGCATATACCCAACACTCCCTCTCGAGTATCACGCATCGCTTAATATAAACCTATCTCTAGTTAAATATAGACCTTTCATTTTGATTAATAAGTGTAACTAGAATAGATAATATAGATCATTTAATATCAAAACTCATCTCTTTTAATCGCGTCACTAAATTCTCATCTCAAATCTTTTGGTAACTTTCTTATCGCATGATAGGATATCTTGCCTCCAGTAATCTCCAAGGAATTTGCTCGTCTACACATCTCAGCATGTCTCGTTTATTTCTTATTGGTATCTGCAACATAATAAAAACATAAAAATGAATAACCAATTGAATCAATTATTCATTGAATTCCTTATCAAATTAGTCAATTTCAGATGTGATTCGTGAGGTAAGGACTTAGTAAATATATCGGCTAATTGCTCTTTAGACGCTACCCAATCAATTTTTATCAATTTTCTAGAAACGCATTCTTTAACATAATGTTCCTTTACTTCTGTCATATGTCTTAGTTTATTCCCCCCA
>NC_046665.1:17691621-17694339 GCF_010883055.1 Belonocnema kinseyi | reverse complement strand
TCTGAAGGGCACAGTGGATTATAGCTTGATATACAATGCCAGCGAAAATGATATCCAATCCTTTGCGGATTCGAGCTATGCAGATTGCAAAAATTCATTGACAACGAGTGGATTTGTGATAAGATTATTTGGAGATTCTGTAAGTTGGAAAACTCACAAGCAACCTTATTTGTCATTATCTACTTGTCAGGCCGAATATGTTGCGATGAGTGATGCTTGCCAAGAATCTATTGCACTAGACAATTCACTCAAATTAATGCTTGATAGATCATTTGCTCCCATGACTTTGTGGTGTGACAATAAAGCCGCAGAGAAAAGCGTACAGACGAGTGGGGGGAATAAACTAAGACATATGACAGAAGTAAAGGAACATTATGTTAAAGAATGCGTTTCTAGAAAATTGATAAAAATTGATTGGGTAGCGTCTAAAGAACAATTAGCCGATATATTTACTAAGTCCTTACCTCACGAATCACATCTGAAATTGACTAATTTGATAATGAATTCAATGAATAATTGATTCAATTGATTATTCATTTTTATGTTTTTATTAAGTTACAGATACCAATAAGAAATAAACGAGACATGCTGAGATGTGTAGACGAGCAAATTCCTTGGAGATTACTGGAGACAAGATATCCTATCATGTGATAAGAAAGTTACCAAAAGATTTGAGATGAGAATTTAGTGACGCGATTAAAAGAGATGAGTTTTGATATTAAATGATCTGTATTATCTATTCTAGTTACACTTATTAATCAAAATGAAAGGTCTATATTTAATTTATAACAAAGATTGTAACTAGAGATAAGTTTATATTAAGCGATGCGTGATAATCGGGAGGGAGTGTTGGGTATATGCGAATATCCAACGCTCGCTTCTACACGAACGCATGTGCGTGTGTGTTTGTACAGCAGAGAGGGCGCAGCGCACGGCGCTGCGGTTGCCTCCGGCATTCCAGTTCAGCAGTCCGCGCTGTAAACATCGTTCTACGTGTGTCTTCCGTTTTCGCCGACAAATAAAGATTTGTAGTTTGATAACTAGCTCATCAATTCATTCCTGAACGCCTTCCGTATCCCTGTATCCCCGACACAAATAAAACTTTTGAGTTTGGAATTATAAATAAAAATGTAAAAATTAAGAATATAAAGCGACTTAAATTGAAATAATTCAATTTACAATTTAAAAAGTTTCCAATTATAAAATAATTGTGAATTAGTCCATTTTTATTTATCAAAATGATTCAGTCTTTAACATTTAAAAATGTATTGATTAATTCTTCAATTCAAAGCATTGAAAATAATAGCTTTGGTTTGTATTTTCTAACCAGAAGTCTTTGAACTATTCCGTTTAAAGAAAGTTCACACATTTTTGTAAAAAAATCATGTTTTTGGCTTGGAAATTTAACAATTAAAAAAATCCTTATTGACTGAAAAGTCAACTCCTTAGTAAAATTTATATCTTTTTGGATGAGTTCAACAGTTTTTAATTAAAAATTTTAACTTTTTTTTGTTGAAGATTCATCATTTTAGTTGTAACTGTAACTATTTGTTTGAAAATAAAAGGTTTTTTTTTTTAAATTCATTTTTTCTGGCTTAAAATTCAATTGTTTTGTAGAAAATTTTTCTTTCTGGTTTGAAAATTAATCTGGTTTGGGAGAAATTTCATCTGACTGAAAATCTATTTGTTTTTATTGAGAACTCATTAATTTTTCTGTAAAATTTGTTTGTTTTTTTTTTGTTGAATTAATCTTTTTTTGTTTTATAAAACACAATTTTTAAGTTAAAAATTCAACTACTTGTCTAAAATTCAAACTAATTTGTACAAATTTCAGTTTTTGGTGGAAGATTATTAATTTCAGTTAAAAAATTCATCTTTTTGGTTGAAAATGTATTTTTACACAATTTGATAAGAAAATTGTAAAATTAAAAGGTGTTAACAATTTGTATTTTATACGTATGAATTATTGAGCATTTGAATGAAATATTTCTGAATTAAAAATTGGTCAAGCTTCAGTTTTAAAAGTTTAAAATTCAAAAAATTTTTACCCGAAGTAAATCTTTTTCAGATTTAAATTTTGAATTTTCTAAATTCGTTTTTAATTTTGAATTGGAACAGGAAATTTTTCAAAGCAATTATATGTATTCCTGAATTGGATCGGAGGTTTTTCGAAAAAATTATAATTTAGATCTGGGACAAGGAATTCTACAAAACAATTAAAATTTTGTTTTAGAACATAAAAATTTGAAAAAAGAAGTATAATCAGGGTACATTATAATAGAATTAATATAATATGTAATTAACTATATATGATATTATAATTATAATAATAATACCTTAACAGATATTAATATTAACATTACTATTAATTAGCTGTAAATGATTGTGCTAGAGTTTTAAGCGTTTGAAGTTGAATTTATCTATTAAACCGAAAAAATTTAATTAGCCTTTCAAAAATAGAAAATTTATTTATAAGAATCATTTGAAATAAAACAATTACAATTTATAAGTTATTTAAACTTTTTTGATTTAATAGCTAAATCAAACGCTTAAAATGTCCAGCACAATCATTTACAGCTAATTATTATTAATATATTCTATTCTATATATAATTATCATTTCACCTACTTTAGCATGTAATTTATTTTCATTATGTACAATAATATACACAATATAATATACAACAAAATATTAATCACGGTATTAATATTCTGATTT
>NC_046665.1:17690391-17691521 GCF_010883055.1 Belonocnema kinseyi | reverse complement strand
TGTGTTGAGCAGACATCAAATAAATCCAACGCAGGCGGAATATGAAATGGCTAAGAGAGTTTTTAGATATCTGAAGGGCACAGTGGATTATAGCTTGATATATAATGCCAGCGAAAATGATATCCAATCCTTTGCGGATTCGAGCTATGCAGATTGCAAAAATTCATTGACGACGAGTGGATTTGTGGTAAGATTATTTGGAGATTCTGTGAGTTGGAAAACTCACAAGCAACCTTATGTGGCATTATCTACTTGTCAGGCCGAATATGTTGCGATGAGTGATGCTTGCCAAGAATCTATTGCACTAGACAATTCACTCAAATTAATCCTTGATAGATCATTTGCTTCCATTACTTTGTGGTGTGGCAATAAAGCCGCAGAGAAAAGCGCACAGACGAGTGGGGGGAATAAACTAAGACATATGACAGAAGTAAAGGAACATTATGTTAAAGAATGCGTTTCTAGAAAATTGATAAAAATTGATTGGGTAGCGTCTAAAGAACAATTAGCCGATATATTTACTAAGTCCTTACCTCACGAATCACATCTGAAATTGACTAATTTGATAATGAATTCAATGAATAATTGATTCAATTGGTTATTCATTTTTATGTTTTTATTATGTTTCAGACACCAATAAGAAATAAACGAGACATGCTGAGATGTGTAGACGAGCCAATTCCTTGGAGATTACTGGAGACAAGATATACTATCATGTGATAAGAAAGTTACCAAAAGATTTGAGATGAGAATTTAGTGACGCGATTAAAAGAGATGAGTTTTGATATTAAATGATCTGTATTATCTATTCTAGTTACACTTATTAATCAAAATGAAAGGCCTATATTTAATTTATAACAAAGATTGTAACTAGAGATAAGTTTATATTAAGCGATGCGTGATACTCGGGAGGGAGTGTTGGGTATATGCGAATATCCAACGCTCGCTTATACACGTACGCATGTGCGTGTGTGTTTGTACAGCAGAGAGGGCGCAGCGCACGGCGCTGCGGTTGCCTCCGGCATTCTAGTTCAGCAGTCCGCGCTGTAAACATCGTTCTACGTGTGTCTTCCGTTTTCGCCGACAAATAAAGATTTGTAGTTTGATAACTAGCTCATCAATTCATTCCT
>NC_046665.1:17688761-17690291 GCF_010883055.1 Belonocnema kinseyi | reverse complement strand
TCTGTATTTGTTAGTATATACGCAACTATTTGTTTGGAACTAGAATCTGAAATATTTTCCCTTTTGTTCATCTCGTCTCTATTTATTTCAAATTCTATGATCCAGTATGGTTTCTTATAAATACCTGACATGAAAGATTTATTTGACATTGGGTCATAAATATCAATAATATTATTGTCCAAATAAATACTAAGTCCCTGATCAGCGAACCTGCGAAGGGATAAGAGATTCTCGGACAGTTCTTCAGCATATATCACATCATTCAATTTAATTTTCTCGTCTCCATTTTCTATAATTTCTATTTGTCCTACTCCCTCCGTTCTCAAGTTCGCTTCCTCATTTTTATTCGCGCATCTAATTATGTTTACTCTACTCTCATCTAGGGCTTTGAATATTAATTTGGAATTTGCAAGGTGCTCAGTTGCACCAGAGTCTACTATAAATTTGGCCAAAGTCTTATTATTCGCGTCGCAAGTGTTTGATTCTATATACTGGGCGGTTGCAGAGGTCAATTCGCTAGCTGAGTAACACTCACCTTGTTTTTCGTCTGGCTTCTTGTGCTCGCCGTTGTGCTGTCCACATCGTCCTCGTCCACCTCTCCTACCTCTATTTCTGCCTCTATATCCTCCTCTAGAACTACCACCACCTCTATTTCTATGCCATTCAGAGAACTTAATTCGCTTGTTCTCCCTCGCATTTTCATCATCGAATTGACTTTTACGCTTATTTCCTCGGCCTCGAAAGTTAGTATAACCTCTACCACCACGATTTTGATAATTATTATTTTTATTGTACCTGTTATCGTGGTCTCGTCTCGAATTTGGTTGATTTCTGCGTCGATTTTGAGGACAGGTCTCCACCTTGTGGTTATCCTCTGGAGGAAAGAAGCCTTTACAATAGTAACATTTTACATAGTTGTCATCTCTGTTGCAATTCCTTGCGATGTGACCGGTGTCGTGACATTGGTAGCAATAATCCTTTTTCTGGCCACCTTCGTGACCTGCATTGGCCACCAATGCACCTGCTCCGCCTGCTGGCGAACCTCCTCTCTCAGCTTCAACCTGCATTAGATAAGTTTCCAAATCCTCATAAGACATTTTTTTCCCAGCGACTCTTTTATTCATAAAATTGGCAGTTCTAATCTCGGGCAAGTTTGTTACTATTGCATTATAGAACGCGTCTCTCTTTTCCTCTTCAGTTAGAGGTTGAACATCTGGGATTGTGTCATGTTTACGAATTAATTCCTCGAATCGATCCCACAACCCAGAAGCTGATTCTTTATTTGGATTATAAGTGATAGCATAAAGTTGCTTTTTCACAGAGGCCACTGTTGTATTGCTTTCACATCCCTTAAGTTCTTCTATTCTTTTTAGCATATCAACCGGATCTTTTATACCCATTATTTTAGCATGATAGCTCGGATCCAGATGATTTATTAAAATATCGCGAACTTTATATTTATCTTTTTCTCTCGTCTCTTGATCATTATTATGACTTGTAGTAGCCTCTTTGTCAATAATATAAAGTAAA
>NC_046665.1:17687656-17688661 GCF_010883055.1 Belonocnema kinseyi | reverse complement strand
GTCTCTGTCATTATCATACTCACTGTTATAATATTCATAATCATTTACCTGGAAACTCATGATTTCGTCGATTTGACTCTGCATCGAATGTTGTTTGGTATATTGCCTGTCCAATTTTTTCTTCATGTCGTGGAATTTCTTGTCAATGCTTTGTTTTGACACCCGAATCTCTTCCTTCAACTCGTCAAACTTTCTCATGAATGTCGATTGTTGTTCTGACAGATCATTGTTCTGGGTCATTGGAAGGTCAGGTGTCTGTTCAGAACCGTTACCCTGAGCCTCAATACTTGCTCTTTCTCTCCTTTGTTTTTGCAAGGCTAATGACAACACAGTTGATGGTAGATGATCAAACCTTTCTACATTTACGTGGCATTTTTTATTTTCAATAATATTAATTTTGTTACCTTTACTTTTCTCAAGGTCCAGCGCTGGCTCATCTCTTTTTCTCACATCATTCTCCTCGTCTATATTCTCATCTCGCTTATCTCTCTTGGCAGTTTGACCAGTGTTGTAATATTTGACTGTTTAGCTTTTTCACTCAGTCTGAACATCAATGACTTGTCCTGACTCTCTTCTTTGTGTATTGCAGAACCCAATACATCAAGGTCATTGTCAGTGAGCGAGTTGATGTCTGAAAATTCAAATTCAAGCATTGATTTATAGCCTTGCCTATTTGTTTTCCCATTTAACATACCGAACAACAAGTTTTTGAAAAATAAGAAAACGAGTATATGTTTAGATCACCGAACGACAAGCACATCAAACATCTACTCTTGCTATTACACAAACTAGCGTACAACAACTTTTTTTTATTTTAATTTTAATATTTTATTTGTTTGTATTTACACACCTTGCTTGTATACTCTCATATTATCCGAGATATAAAAGATGAACTTGTCATCCCGTCTCACGACTACACGTGAAACTCCCTTTTCTCCCCAGCCAAAATCAATATCAGCTGTGCTGAGTATCGCCAGCAACGTTTTCTCATCTATATATAAAACA
>NC_046665.1:17675969-17687556 GCF_010883055.1 Belonocnema kinseyi | reverse complement strand
ATGTTGTTTGGTATAGTGCCTGTCCAATTTTTTCTTCATGTCGTCGAATTTCTTGTCAGTGCTTTGTTTTGACATCCGAATCTCTTCCTTCAACTCGTCAAAGTTTCTCATGAATGTCGATTGTTGTTCTGATAGATCATTGTTCTGGGTCATTGGAAGGTCAGGTGTCTGTTCAGAACCGTTACCCTGAGCCTCAATACTTGCTCTTTCTCTCCTTTGTTTTTGCAAGGCTAATGACAACACAGTTGATGGTAGAAGATCAAACTTTTCTACATTTCCGTGGCATTTTTTATTTTCAGTAATATTAATTTTGTTACCTTTACTTTTCTCAAGGTCCAGCGCTGGCTCATCTCTTTTTCTCACATCATTCTCCTCGTCTATATTCTCATCTCGCTTATCTCTCTTGGCAGTTTGACCAGTGTTGACAATTTCAGTTTTGTTCTCATCACTTGTAATATTTGACTGTTTAGCTTTTTCACTCAGTCTGAACATCAATGACTTGTCCTGACTCTCTTCTTTGTGTATTGCAGAACTCAATACATCAAGTTCATTGTCAGTGAGCCAGTTGATGTCTGAAAATTCAAATTCATGCATTGATTTATAGCCTTGCCTATTTGTTTTCCCATTTAACATACCGAACAACAAGTTTTTGAAAAATAAGGAAATGAGTATATGTTTAGATCACCGAACGATAAGCACATCAAACATCTACTCTTGCTATTACACAAACTAGCGTACAACAACTTTTATTCGTGCAACAACAATTTTGATGTGTTCCGCGCTGCGCAGCTTATTTTATATAAACGGAACACCATGCATGTGTATATATATGTACGTACTTTTATTCAGAATTCGTACACATGCATAGCCACTTTTATTTTAATTTTAATATTTTATTTGTTTGTATTTACACACCTTGCTTGTATACTCTCATATTATCCGAGATATAAAAGATGAACTTGTTATCTCGTCTCACGACTACACGTGAAACTCCCTTTTCTCCCGAGCCAAAATCAATATCAGCTGTGCTGAGTATCGCCAGCAACGTTTTCTCATCTATATATAAAACAATCACAAATTGCCTCATCACATTTTGTTTTATACATTATGTTTATATTTATTTAAAAGCATACATATATATAAATATGTAACCACATACACATGTAATACGTGTGTAAATTTATAGATCTATTTTATTTGTACATGTATGTATACACATATGTATATACATGATTGCGCATATTTTACTTTTATTTTATCTCATCTATAATTCATGCATACAGTGTCGTGCGGCGGGAAATTCTCGACTGTACGCACACTAATAGCGACATCTCGCCCGTACAGTATATGCATTTGATTGCGATACACAGCGGTTAAACGTGTCCTCTTATTTTTATTTCTCTCTCTATATGCGCGAGCCTGACCACCGACAACGAGCGTGCGCGTCGCCGCTCGTCTCCTTCCCGCTCGACGCGAGCAGCCAACATGGCGGGCTCGCGCATTTCCCTCTTTCTCTGCGCGCGGGCTCCTTGTCTCCGTCACGGCGCAACGGCCGCGCGCGTCCCGGCATTCAGGAATGCCGCCACGCTGGCCTTTGTCTCCGCAAAATCGAAAAAGCCGATCGCGAAATCTCTCACCTCACGACACTGTCACTCCCGGAAGCTATTTTTGTACGATCGATCGATTTTCGCTTCACGTTCGCGTCTCGGTTATCTTTCGCGGCTATTCTTTTTATTTCTTTAGGCCTGCCTTTTTCCCGCAGCTCCTTATGCCTCTCCAACGACTCCGCCATTGCAGCAACAGGTGTGCCTCGTGCTCGTGCCTGTTTGTTTAAGCTCATTCTCGTCGCTTTTTCCCGTCGCTCCTTTCAGCATGCAAACCGCACACAGCACTTTTGATTTTCGAATCGCAAATCTCGTCGCACCTTTCCCCTCGCACACTCGTGAATCACACACGTCGCGACTTGCTCGACAAAACACCTTCGCGTTCCCAGCAGATTTTTCTCTGCGTAGATGAAGCGTGCTGGTGCCCGTAACCTGTCGGGGATACAGGGATACGGAAGGCGTTCAGGAATGAATTGATGAGCTAGTTATCAAACTACAAATCTTTATTGTCGGCGAAAACGGAAGACACACGTAGAACGATGTTTACAGCGCGGACTGCTGAACTGGAATGCCGGAGGCAACCGCAGCGCCGTGCGCTGCGCCCTCTTTGCTGTGCAAACACACACGCACATGCGTATGTGTATAAGCGAGCGTTGGATATTCTCATATACCCAACAATGTTCTATAAAAAAACGATGTTTCAACTTTACCAATATATACGATTAATTTTTAACCAATCCTATAATAGTTACATTTTCAGATAAAGATAAATCATTTTTAACAGGAAAAATGAATTCTCAACAAAGTTGTTAAATTTTCAACCAATAAGATGAATTTTCGACCAAGAAAATTAATGATCTACAAAAAAAGAGAAATTTTAAACAAAATACATGAATTTTCAACGAAATTATTTAATTTTAAAGTCGAAAAGACAAATTATCTACATAAGTTGAATTTTTTAAGCGAAACATATGACTTTTCAATCAAAGAGTTAAAGTTTCAACCAAAAAGTTAAATATGTTGAATTTTCAGTTTCAAAAATGTATTTTCAACGAAAGAGATGAACCTTCAAATAAAAAATAAATAAATTTGAACAAAGTAGTTGAACTTTTGATAGAACAGTGGACTTTTTTTCAAAATAGTTACATTTTTAACAAAATAATTAATTTTCCACCAAATAATTGAGTTTTTATCCAAACGATTCGCATATAAAGAGGCGCGCGAAGTATTCAAATCATGAGAATCGCCAGCATCCACGCGCAACCCATTCATGTACATCGTCTCCTACTATATTCACACGGACATAGACCTGTGATAGTATTGTAGTGTACCTCGTTTCAAGTCTGGGATCACTGATCGAGAGTCTACCGAGAAACTAGACGTTGCCAGATGCGAGTTTCTTCGTGCATGCGCGAAAGCGGCGAAGCTCGCCGATCAGGAGCGCAGGCAGTAATTATTTCGAGTTCATCACTAGCGAGCGCCTACTCGTATCATAGATACGTTATTCAACATCTGGACCATACCTAAGATCTATAGGCTGCATTATAACAAGGAGGAGTTTCTTTGTTCGGAACGCTCATATAGCAGAATATAAATTTCACTAGATGGCCCTGCGTCACACGCTATATACTAAAATGCATCACGTTATTTGTGAGCTTAATTTAAACTTTACTTTTAAATTTTTATATTACATATCATCTGCAAATAATCTCTTCATATATTTTGTTAAAAATTCATATACTTTTTTCAAAAATTCATCTATAGTTGAAAACTTTTTTTTTCTTCTTAAATTATATTTTTAAGTGGTTAATAAATTTAGCCAGTTCAAATTTCATCTCTTCGGTTCGAAATGTAACTACTTTCATTTAAGACTGAACAAAAATCTTTTTTTTCATTGCAAAACCAGACTTCAAAACTACGTCACTTTTCGACTGGTTGCAGGCAAGAAATAATAATTGAAGAAAAGATGGATGAAAAAGTCAACCAAATTCTTTCAAATTCATAGTTTTTTTTATTCAAAATCAAAATATTTAGTTAAAAATAAATTTTGTTACTGGAAATTTAATTATTTCAGTTCAAATAGTCTGATTTTATAAAAAATGAATTATCTTCTTGAAAATTATTTTTGTTTTAGTTTGAAATTCAATTATTTGGTTTAAAATTCGATTTTTTGTTTTATAATTGAACTATTTGGCTAAAAATTAATTTCTTTGTTAACAATTGATTTTTCAAAGTAAACTATTTAATATTCAGCTGATAATTCTTCTTTTTTGTCCAAACATTTAGTATTTCTTGAAAAATTCACCTTTTTATACAAAATATGTTAATATTTTTTGGAAAATTGTTTCTTTAGTATACAATTCACGTCTGGGATTAAAAGATTAACTTCATATAAATACTTTTTTTTGGTTTAAAAATTAATTGCATCAACGAAGTGATTTTTTAAAACTGAAAATTACATTATTTCAGTTATCATATTCAGTCAAATACTTTATTTCAAGAATTGCAAAATGCCAATGGTGCAATTAGCAACGGTGTAATGTACAACATTTGTAATTCGTTATTATACTGGAGGTTGAAAAAGAGGGTGTTCCGGAAGTGATAAGGGAATGAAACTTTTTTTAGTACCTTCGAACATCAAGTGGAAAAATTATGAACCATAATATTTTAGACCTGGAATTTGGGGAATTATTTGATTTTTTTACATTTTTTATTATCTTAGGGGTTGAAAACGACGGTGTTCCGGGTGTTCTCATCGTCTATATACCATATAAGTTTCTAAAGACGAGTCGGATTGGATTTTGCTTCGGCTCAGTTTTTTCCATCCCTGGCGGACCGAAGGAACCGAATGGAGCCTCTGCACAGTAACCGTAAAGAACCCTTTGGGTACCCATTCGTTTCCTTTTTAAAAAACTCGGAAAAACAGCAAAATCGACTTTTAAATTGTTGAAATTCGGATTCTACGTTAAAATTCCCTATAAAAGATCACGGAATAATCGCAATAGTTTTTTTTCAACAGTCAAAAGTTAAAAAAAATATAAGGCGTATAACGCCTGTTCACTACTACACATCAAACTCATCGCCTGTAATTAGCAGTCAACAGGCGTTATACGTATTAAATTTTTTTAACTTTTTACCGTTTCAGAAAAAACTATTGCGATTATTCCATGACCTTCTATAACGAATTTTAACCTAGAATCCGAATTTCAACAATTTAAAAGTTGATTCTGCTGTTTTTCGAGTGACTGAATGTTCAGAACTTTTCCAAGCAACTGTCTTTTCATGTCGTGTTAAGAAGCTGCACAATTATATTAAGAGCATTTTGCGATGGAGCATACAGGAACTGCATGCAACAGTATGCGTCAGGCACAGAGCAGCTATTACGCTTCGACAATAAGTTACAATCGAGAGAATGTGCTGCAAAGATCACTAACAAGAAGTATTGACGCAAGTACTCCATTTGAGTATAATTCAATTTTGGGATCTGCAGAACTCGAATACGCCACCTGGTGACAGAATCGGAAAGCCCTGGGCGTACGTAAATTTTGACGGGATGTATAAGCGAATATACGAAAATAATGTTTCTAAAGGTTTTACAGTGTTTTTTTTACAGTGAACCCGGAAAAAAATAAAAAGTGATAAATAAAAAGTAACAAATAAAATAAATAAAACTTTATCAATGGAGTTTTCGCCACGAAAGTCGAAGAGGAAAGTGTTTTATTGTGTCTTTGGTTGCTCTTCTACTGCTCGAAAGCATGAATCTGTTCGGTTTTTCTAAAGTGCAAATAAACTCCTAAAAAAAATTATGAAAAATCTTATAGTACATTTACAGCATTTACTGATAGTATGACTCTAAAAATAAAACAGAAAAAAGTAAAAAAATACTCGAAATTGAAATGGATTTTCAAGCTTGTTTCACTGTCAATAAAAAAGATTGAAGAAGAAGTTATAAGCATCGTCAATTATTTATCGTTTTGATTCATCAATAATTTTTCAGCATTCCGAGTGAAAATAATCAAAACAGGTTCTAAATAAAAATATTATTTTAGGTACAAATATATCAACATAACCTAAAATTTGAAAAAAGTTACTGCTTATTTGTCATTTCAAGCTGATTATATAAATTAAATTTTGCATTTAAATGTCGATAGTTAATATTTCATTTTAAATATTTATGAGGGGAAAAAATTGAAGAATTTATTATTTAGACAACAAGAGTTTTTAAATTCGAAGTTTGCAAACAAAATGCAATAATAAAAACTGAAGTTGCATTTTCCACCTCTTTTCCGAAAAATAGAAGGTGGCCTGCATGTAAAATTGTTTCTGCTTCTACGAAGGTGCTACATGCCGGTGTGGATTTAGTGAAATCACAAATTTAAGTTATTGTTACTTTCATTTTTAAAGTTTAAGACTAATTCTCAATCATTTGACATGAGTCTTATGAGACATCTACCTACTGTCGTTGGCCATATTTCTTTTGCCGCTAGTGGTGCCCTCAAGATTTCAGATCCCAATATCCTCTCGATTTCGGCTTATCTCGTCGCAATTCTTCATGGAAACATCGCCTGGGACATTAGGTCCGAAAGGAATCCTAGCGTTTTCGTCATGTCTGCAAAAGCGAAATATGATTCCTAGCTTAAATCAAACAACACACCTCCGCGCTCACCAAGAAATAAAAAATGATTTTTGCAAGAATAAGTTCTTCATAATAAGTACTTGTTTGCTTTAAATCTAATATTTCTCTTAAATAGTTAAGAGTATGTACAAAAATGTACAAAAAATTTGAGGAAAAACGAAGGAACTTGAGAAAGAGTTATTTATTTCCATGTCAAAATTATCTCCTTAAATTGTTTAAAATATTGTAGGATATTATTATTCATTGTATTACATTAATATTGTACTACATACTGTAGCATATTGTAAAAGTTCAATAATTGGATCAAAAAATAAGAAAATTTGAAAGAAATTACTTGATTGACACTGAGACAGAATGGGTTATAAATTATTACCCGTATACAAATTGTTGCCTAACAATTTATACTTTTTTAAATAAATATAATTTTTAGTAATGCTACCCCCAATAAAAAAATCAGAAGTCCTGACTTTTCTGACGGTTCCTCACTTTTTTTCATTGCTCCAGGGTGGCCGTTTTAATCGACGAAATACATTCCCAGTCGCTTCCCGGGGTTTCCCGGTCGGCAAACATTTTTCACGGTCAATGCAATTTAAAAAAAGGAATACTAAAGCTAAAAAAATTTCCACTTGAGGTAATGAAAACTGAACTGCAAATGAAAGCATTTAAAGTGGAACTGTTGAATTCTGAACTTTTAAAATTGAAATTTAAAAGTTTTTAATTAAAAATTGTTGTATACAAATGCTCAACAATTTACGCGTATAAAATTGAAGGTACTAAAATTTTTCAATATAAAAAAAATAAATCCACATCATTTTCAGTGCGCTAAATTAAAAAATCAATAAATGAACTTCAGAATTTACATTAAATATTTAAAAATTGAAACCGTTCAATTTTTAACGTTAAAATCGGAAAATTCTTAAATTTAGAACTGATTTAAAATCGTTTGGTCGAATCGTTTTGTTCACTTTTTATTACCTAAAGTACAGATAAATTAAAAAAAAAACTTTGATATATTTATTAAATAAAAATGTTTTTTATCCGAAATTTTCAACTTCAAAGGCTTTTATTTTTTGTTTGTTCAAGTCTTTAATAAAGCATTTAAAAATTCTTTAAATAAAAAATGTAAGCTTAAAAATAAAATTTTTAAATGGAAAATTTTTTAAGTTAATAATTTTTGAATCACGTATTGTAAGCTGAATAATAGCACAATTGAACAACATAATTCATAACAATTCCAGGTCCAGCGGCCACCCTGCTAATTGCATTGATACGTGCTCATGGATTGTGTACATTGATGATTTGAATGTGTTGAATTAAATTTTTAATTTAAGATAAATTAAGTTATTAATGCGAAATCGAGGAAATATTAAACAGAAAATATGTGCAAATTGTTACACATTCTGTCTGTATTTCCTGTGTGACATTTCCAGAATATGGCATCAATCTTTCAATTTACTGTCGACTACAAATTGTAATGATACTTTGGACAAGCAGTTCAGGCTAAACATACTTATAATATCTGCATATTTTTTTAATTTAATTAATTTTGCTGTAATTTTTCAAAAACGAAATACAAATTTGAGTAAATAAATAATGGCAAATATCAAATTAAATCAATTTTTGGAAAATCATGTTCTAAATTTTGTATTTCTATTTGTAAAAAATGCAGAAAAGTAATAAATTTATATTTGCAAAATATGCATGAAGTGTCTTTTGCAAGAATAGCTTTTTAAAAATGTCATGAAAATTTCATATCGACAATAAATTGAAGAATTGATGACAGATTCTGGAAAAAACACGCAAAAAGTACGACAAAAATATTTATAATCATTTTTACATAATTTCTAATTAATATATGCTGGACTTTGCAATAATTATTAAGTTTATCTTTAATTCAAAATTTCGTTTAGAGCATTTAAACCATCAATGCATACAAACATGCATACTAATTCATGCTCATAGTGCCTTAGTTGCTGAAGTGGTGGTAGGTAGCGCTGAATTTCGCCATTTCTTCAACACACAGTCCTACATGCCTGGCAGTGCACGCGCGCCGATGAAGTGCATCCCCTCCAATTTTTTTTCTGTTTGTGTGTCCAAATTCGAACTTCAGACTTTTCAATAAAATTCCAAAAGTTGTTATATTAATTTTATAGGGTTCTCAAAAATTAACGTTGTTCTTCTTTTCAATTTTTTCATAACGGGCGTTTTTCAGCTTACAATTTTAAGTTTCTTTTTTTTCTTAATGTTGTAAATGTTATAACTTTGGTGATTTTTGTGCTGTTATTATGTTTTGAAATCTAATTAAATAAATATTAGACTCAAATTTGAGTAGATTTGAAATATTCTTATTGTACCTTTTAAACCAGTAAACGACATACGAATCTTTTAGTGAACGACACCTAACAGAAGGAAGTTTTTAGGGAATTATACGTATTTTTTTATTTTTAATATTCAATATATTTTTGATTGAATTTGGATTTCCGAACCTGAAATATCAATTACCAACACCCCAGAATGACATAACCTGCATGACCCCGGTAAGAAGCCTTGCATTAAAAGGTATACAAAAATTTCAAATTCCTAAGAATGCCGTTTCTGTCCTTCGTTTTTAATCCTCATTAGGCGGCGCAAATAATATGATCTCAATTCCTTTTATAACCGCTCGGAGCTGTCAGACGTAACCACTAATAAATTAAGAACACAATTTTCGTTTGAAGCATTAAAACCCGCTCCAAAAGTAAGAAATTTGCAAAATCTAGCAGGATTGTATGATAAAAAATTCAGAAAATTATTTTTTACCAGAACCATCTGTGTGGAAATTAATCCTGTTATCGTAAAATAAACGACGCTGTGTTTTAAAAAGCTGTTTACATTATTATTATTCGAAAAAGGTGAATAAAAATAGCGAAATTGGCCAAATTAAAAGGGATAAAAAATTTTCTATTTCGTGATGGCGTTGTGGTATTCAGAGAAATATTGTCGGCGCTAGGTTTAGAGAGGGATTCAATTTAAGAGATAGCTTCAGCTGCTGTGGAGATTTTAAAACGGGAGGACAAAAACGGGATCCAGAAGTATTCAATATTTCTCACGTTATCACTGGATGCATGCCATTTTTCAATACTTTTTAATGAAGTCTTCTTACCGGGACGGCAAGGTCAGCAACGATATCCGTTGAACCGTGAAGTTTGACATTTGCACATGTACAATGCGCAGATACAAATATCAGTTCAAAGAAGATAAATACGTAATTTATTTTAAATAAAATATTAATTTGATTCAACTGAATCGAATTTGCTGAATACAAAATATTATTGACACATTTCTACATTTAATCAGTAAGAATTACGACGAAATAACATAAGTAATGACTGAATGAGCCTCATTTTGCACGCACGTACTTACCCATCAGTTCATCGCGCAATGTGCTTGCCATTTGCGTGCGAAATGGGTCGCATCGTGCGAGTCGCATGCGTGCTTGAAACGTGCGTAGCACGATTGTTATCTGGGAAGGTACGCGTGTCTGTGAGCACAGTTTAATTAATTTTTTGAGAAGCCAAATTGACTATTTAATTCTTTACGGATGAAATTGATTAAAGGACTATCCGAGTAACAAATTTCACCCAAATTTACATTGATTTAAATATTTTTTCTTATATGAAAACCAATTAAATATGCGTCGGACCGTCAGGTCATGAAATCGAAGGACACTTATGAAATTTTTTGTAATAATTGATAAAACAATAATCGAAGTTATAAAATGTATTTTTCGATAATATTATTCATAATAATGATATAATTTAGGTTGCAGAGAAATAAATTACGGTAATAGTAGTTTAATGTTGCTAAAATCCGAGAAAACTCAGCTGGGGACACGGGATCGACAGTACATTTACGATGGTTTTTTATTTTTAGCTACAATTAGAAATAATAAAGATAGTCATCAAAATGACTCTTATAGTCTGTGGTTGAAATATGAAATCAAACAATTCATAATTGTAGGAGAAAAACTTGGCCGAGTAGTACAAGGGCTAATTTTTAAGCCTGAGTAAGTGCCTTAAAAGGGCTTAACTCGGCAACCAGAAGAGGCTACACGTTTTTTTTTTAATGGCATCTGCTCGTCTATTTTGACAGTCTATGTACGCACACCGATCGGCGGCACTTGCAGACATTATTTTTATTCTACTTTCACTTAAAAACACTTTTTAAATGTGGTATGAATAGTTCACTACCTGTAAACTATTGATTAAGCTCCAGTTCAAGGCAGAAATAATTTCCAATCACGTAATTACCAAACTCTTTAATGCAACGGCATGTGTGTGTGTGTACCTTTGTTGTGAAATTAGGAAAACAAGTGAGTGTAGGTCTAACATGCGCACGTCGTCGTAATGCGAATTAAAAAATCACACGATCTAGTGTAAAGTTTTTATAAATTGTCACTCCCGTTTCAAATTGTAATTTTAATGATTAATTTACTATTTTCTCCTTATAAAATTTTCACTACAATTAGGAAGTACAGCCAGGACCACATTTATACTAAATTTTTCAATCTCAAATTCGATGTGTATATATAATAGAGCGGAGTGAAAATGATCAAATTAGTCGAGTCTTTTGAGCTGAGCGACAATAATTTGTGGGTAGACATTCAAAAAAAGTTTTAAAAAATTTTGAAATCGGTTAATATCTTCTGTTCCATTTTTTTATTTGAAAACTCCACAAAATTTCTCTATTGTTTCGAAAATTATGGAGAATTTGTTCAATGCATTGTTTTTTCTATTGAATAATAATAGAAAATTATAAATTAAAAAACTGTTTTTGCTTAATTTATAATTTTTTGAAAATGGCAATTGGACATATTCAACCTTTTTCAAAATTTGTGCATAGGACTCAATCTAAAAAAACATGCTTTTTGCTGTTTTCAACAAATTCTAAATTTAGCGAATTGTTTGGAATTTAAAAAACTTTAAATTTTTAAATCAAAAGAGTCAACTCACAAATTTGTTTCGCTCAGCTCAAACGATTCGACTAATTTGAAAAATGTCCACTCTGCCCTAATAGATAATGTATACATATTAATATAATTATATTATATATATATATATACCGAAGGGCCTATGACAAAGCCACCGAACGCGTCCTCGGGTTACGGATAGAGGGTCCCTGTACCAAGGGTTTCTGCTGAATATGGTTACAAAAATAAATAGGCAGTCGCGGACCATTTTCCAGGGGTAGTCCTGAAGGAATTAATCCCCAAGCGGAGGTGTGAAAACCGTGCCGAAAGCTGAATGGCACCTGGGTGAGGTGTCTAGAATGGTGACTCTGGGATACCGGGCGACCTCTCAGAGTAAGC
>NC_046665.1:17674342-17675869 GCF_010883055.1 Belonocnema kinseyi | reverse complement strand
CCCTGCAGCTATCATCGGGAATGTCTTGGCTCAAAATGTGGCGACGGTATGTTAAGGTGGAACTGACACCGTCTTGGCATGCAAAAATGAAACCCTCTGTACTAGACTTCAATCCGGGCGATTTAATGAAAGCAAACGTTAGCTCACAAGACATTGACTGATCCTTCACATTTCTGTGGAAGATACCGAGCATCCTCTTATCGAGGAGCTGTTCACGGAAGTTTTTCTCTTGTGCTTTCTTAATCCGGGCTTTCAGGAGTGAGTACTCGAGATAGATTAGATTTGATGCATTTTGCTCACCCCTAATACTGAAGTCAAGACCAAGTGTTTCAGCAGCCTCCTTCGTTGCTTTGTACAGAAATGCTCCTTTGCCCACTTCTTCGTGATTCCTGGCCATTTTAAGAAGAGGGTCTCTTCCATTTGCAACCCTATGTGCTGTACCCAGAATAATCCTGTTGTGAAGACATTCAAGACTCAATATTCCGCGACCACCTTGACGGCGTGAGATGTACAGTCGCGGAACGGAAGAATTAAGATGCATGCTTTTGTTCATGTGCATAACCTTTCTTGTCCCGATATCAAGAGATCTGAGCTCGTTCTTCGTCCATGGAACTACTTCAAATGAATAGAGTAGTACCGGGACGGCAAGCATGTTCGTTGCAGATACTTTGTTCCTCGCCGACAATTCGGAAGACCAAATCTGTCGGATGAGACGTTTGTATCGGCTTCGGAGAGTATCCTTTATAGATGTCACATCCTGAATGCTGCTCTGTGGCACGCCCAGGTATGTATAAGTGTCGCCAGCGCAAAGGTGTAGTATGGCGCTTCTATCAACGAGCTCAGGATCTTCAGGGATGCCATTAAGTATTCCTCGCTTCAAATAAACCTTGGCGCATTTGTCTAACCCAAATATTATTTCAATTTCCTTAGTATATCGTTCGACAATCCCCAGAGCTAGATGCAGTTGCTTTCTGTTTTTAGCATAGATCTTAAGATCGTCCATGAAAAATACATGAGTGACCTTGTACTTTCGATCTGCAGGTTTGCCGCACAAGTACCCGTCGAAATGGCGCAGTGCTATAGATAGTGGCAATAATGTAAGGCAAAAGAGGAGTGGGCTCATGGTGTCGCGCTGAAAGACAACTCTCTGAAACGTGACCTTGTTAGTTGTCACACGACTTTTTCCAGATGAGATAGTAAATCTGGTTTTCCAAAGCGACATCAATGTCTCTATGCACCCAACTATTTGCGGATGAGCCTTTAAGATTTCCAAAAGACAGATGATAAGTCTATGGGATGTAGAATCGAAAGCTTTCCGATAATCAATCCAGGCCATCGATAGGTCACGCTGGTAGAATGCTGCATCTTTGTAGACACATCTATCGACAAGCAGGTTCTCCCGACATCCGGCTACGCCTTTCCTTTAGCCTCGTTGTTCATACATTTCTTGCCACACAGGTTCAATTTCCCGAACAATCCTATCATTTAGGATAGCTGTGAATATCTTATAAAGCGTGTTCAGACAAG
>NC_046665.1:17664536-17674242 GCF_010883055.1 Belonocnema kinseyi | reverse complement strand
GGACGCGTACTGTCTTGCCCAGCCTATCTTTACGGCAAGTTGATGCATTCGTCTTTTGGTCTTATGATCAGCCGTTGGTTTTGTTTTACGGTTCGCATTGGCTACAGCTCTCGCTGCATTATAGACACAATAATTGATAGCCCAGAGCTCGGATTCACCGGAAAAATGTCCACGAAGCTCGTCATCCATTTCAGCCAGATCTTTAGGCTTGAGAGAAACCTTGATGTTGATGTTTTTCCGGGTCGTAAAGCATCGCTCTTCATCTATTGGATGCCTACCCGCGGTTGGTCTTAGTGTCGCCTCTCTTTCTTTGTTGCCGGCTTGTTCCAGCTGTGGTAGAGTAGGCGTTCCGCTTACATAGCTCCTTTTACGGAGTAGTTCAGCATGGTTTCGCACACGTTGCTGCGAAAAGTGCGATAGCTCCGGGTGTTTCGCGCACCACAGAACATGCAGCCGTGCCATTTAACCCCGTTCACGGGCCACACTCGCATCGTAGCAGTCTAGCAAGTCGTGATTCATTTGCTCCGTCCACCCAAATGTCACGAGATCCCGCCGATCCATCGCATTGAATCCATTTCCATTGGCTCCCCCAGCTCTAGATTGGTCGGCATTGTTGGCCGACCCATTGTCGGGAGCCCTGCGCGTTCTGTTGTTTTGAACCGCACTTACTACAACTATGTTTGGTGTTGTCATTGTTGTTCCCACGAGAAGCTAGGGAAAGGGGTTCGTCCATCCTTGTAGAGCCCCGCATGCAAGGATAAGGCTGCTTACTCTGAGAGATCGCCCCGTATCCCAGAGTCAACAATATTGTCAATAATATTTTTTACATTCTCATCATTTATGATTGAGAAAGTATCAGAATTGTCGGAAATTTTACATCACAGTTTTTCAACAGATCTTCACGTTTCGAGACCACCTGAATCCGAAAATAAGGTTTTTACGATGGCGTCTGTCTGTCTGTCCGGCTGTCCAGCCGTCCGCCAACCGTAAACACGATAACTCTCGAAAAAATGAACGGTTCAAATCCATCTTTGGCACACTTTTTTAAGGTCCTAAAAGAAAGAACGAGTTCGTTAACCAGCCATTTTTGATGAACAATCAAAAAGTGAGCGTATTTTGAAAATTGTTGAGACCACTTTTTTTTAATTTGAACATTCTATGTACGCACATTTATAGTATTGAAATGGACAAACAATTTATCCTAATGACTTTTTTTGATTGAAAAAAAATTCTCAGAGTTATAGCATTTTCAAAATTTTGTAAAACAAGCGAAATTCCAAATTTTAACCCAAACAACGCAAATATCAAGAAATGTCAAGAAAAGAAAAACATTTCTTTTTAAAATCCCTGTAAGACTGCCATGAGAAACTTTTTATTTTTTTCAGAAAATCCAAAATTCAAATTTTGATTGCCCAAAAAATAATGAAAAATCAAAAATTCTATTTCGTGGTCAAACTATGCAGAATACGAAAACCCCTCAAGTTAAGAACAAAAGTTATTCAACTAAAATTGTATGCCTAAAACATATCTAAAAATTTGTTATGAATTACTTTCTAATAAGACGCGTAGTTTTAGTTTTAATCATAAAAATGACATTAAAAATAAAAATGAAAAATTTGTGGGAAACGACGAAAAGTACGAAAACGAATTGATAGACAAAAATTGTTCACTTAAAAAAGAGATGCAAATTTACCATAATTTATTACATTCTCATCATTTATGATTGATAAAGTATTAAAATTATCAGTCAATATACAACGCAAAAAAAATCTCGAAAAAAAATGAACGGATCAATTCCAACTTTTGCACCATTTTTCTTGGTAATAGAAGAAAGAACGAATTCGTTAAAAAACTATTTAGGATAGTAATTCAAAAAGTCAGAGCTTTTTAAAAAATTTTGAGAATTCTTTTTAAATTCAAAAATTCTATGTACGACTGTTGGTAGTACATCTAAAGCTTTTTTACGATAAAAAATTATCTGAGTTATAGCATTTAAAAAACTTAAAAAATCAATCGATAATTAAAATTTGTAACCAAACAACGCACGGTTTGAAAAAAGTAGAGAGAAGCAAAACGTTGCTTTTTGAAAGGCCTACAACATTTTCATAAAAACTTTTTGAATATAATTGAACAATCGAAAATTCACATTCTTATTGCACCAAAAATAAGGAACAATAAAAAAATAATGTTGCGCTCAAACTATGTTTTATACATATGAATAAAGATGCGTGAATCTAAATTGCGCTCCCAAAAAAGATTCACAAACTTATTATTACTCACTTTTTGATAGGATACGCAGTTTTAGTTTTATTCATAAAAAACAATAATAATAAACAATTAAATGTTTGGACAAACAACACAAGCTACGAAAAAAATTCAACAAAAACTGTTTAACCAAAAATTGGTGTATATTTTGGAAATTAATTCTTTTAACTGAAATTTTAACTATCTTGTTGAAAATAGAATTGATTGATTGTAAACCAACTTTTTTGTTGAATATAAATATTCTGAAGTTTTTTATTTTTATTTAAAATCTGGTTTGTGGAAATATCAACTACAAAATTTTACATTGAAAGTGAATCTTTTTAAGTTACAAATTTAACTCTTTGATTAATGCAGCATCGTAATCAACAATTTTTACATTCTCATAATTTATGATTGAGAAAGTATTAGAATTATCGGAAATTTGACACCACACATTTTCAACGGATCTCCACGTTTCGAGAACCCCTGAATCCAAAAATCAGGTTTTCACGATGGCGTCTGTCTGTCCGTCCGGCCGTTTGTCCGGCCGTCCGTCCGTAAACACGATAACTCTCGAAAAAATGAGCAAATCAAATCGATATTTGGCACACTTCTTTTAGATGCTAAAAGAAAGGACAGGTTCTTGAACCAGCTATTTTTGATAAAAATTCAAAAAGTGAGCGCATTTTGAACATTTTTGAGACCCCTTTTTTCTGAATTTGACAATTCAATGTACAGTTATTTATAATATTAAAAAGAACGAACAATTTTTTCTCATGACTTTTTTCGATAAAATGAAAACTCTCAGAGATATAGCGTTTTCAAAATTTTTTAAATCGACCGAAAATCAAAATTTGAAGCCAAAAAACGCACGATATGAAAAAAAGTCAAAAAAAGAAAAACATTTCTTTTCGAAAGCCCTACAAGATCATCATAACAAAATTTGGATTTTTTCTTAAAATAAAAAATTCAAATTTTTATTGCACAAAAAATAATGAAAAATAGAAAATTCCATTTTGTGGACAAACTATGTAGGATAAAAAAAAAGATTGATCAACTAAAATTGTTACCCTGAAAAAAATCTACAATTTCGTTAAGGATCACTTCTTGATAGGACGCGTACTTTTTGTTTTATTCGTTAAAAATAACATTGAAAAAAAGTAATAAAAAATGTGTGGAAAACCGACGAAAGTTACGAGAAAAAAAAAATTTAACAAAACCTGTTTACAAATATCGGTCGGAAATCGAGCGCTAAGGGCGAGTGTCACGATGAGAATGTGTACCTCAAAGCCTACAGAGCTTTGAGAAACTTAATCTTTGACAATACTTAATTAATTAGAAAATTCAGAACATGAAGACGCATATAAATACTGCCATCTAAAAGAGATCTTTTTGATACATTTTTTTTCAAGCATTCCAAATGTAAAGAATAAATATCCGAGCGCGAAGCGCGAGGTAACCCATTATCGTGCGCGAAGAGAATGTGCCCGCGAAGCGGGCAGATATTTTTGCATAAAAAGGATTGTTTAAATTGTCCGGAATGTTCACATAAAAATTTGAATTATCCTCTTTAAGAATACAATATTAAAATGAAACTTTTATTTTATATCAAGGTTAGGATTTTCAATCAAAAACTTCAATTACTTCCATTCTATGATTATATTTTTTGTTAAACTTTTACTCGGGTAAACCAGGTTATACATCATAGCCACGGACGATGCTTTAAACCTCCTGCGATGATGTCAGACAATGGTAAAATTATCCCATTCTTTCAAGATCAAGATTTTATACCGAATTATCTATATCATCTTTTCAGTGACTTATTCATTCTTAATTTATATAACACTATATTTTACTTTTTTTAAGTAATACGGGACAAATTACATATACTAAGAATAAGTTGAAATCAAGAAAAGCTACTTTCAGTCATCGAAAATAAATAAATAATCCATAATAATTAAAAAAACTTCAAATTCCCGCTCAAAAAAAGCAGAGTTTATTGCGCCGGCTCGTGACATGTGGTCAAAATAATCCATTTAAACATAGCCGCATTGCCGAATTTAGCCGAAAAGTACCGAAAAAAACCAAAGCCACAAATTCGACAATAGCGCGACTCTCGCGACATGTGGCCTAATTAGACCGCAGGCTAATTTAGCGGTGGAACGCAGCCTGGACCGCTGGTTACGACTGTCGGAAGTGGACCAGGGAATAAAAAGAGAAGATAATTTGAGAAAGTCTGCTTGTCTTTTTCTTAGGATGGCGATTGGTGATTAGTCAGTTGATCTTTTCCTAATGAAAGCAGATGGAAGATGAGTAGAACCAAACCCTAAAAAAGGACAGGTTTACTTTCTCGATTTGTTCTTTCTATCCCCTAGTCCACTTCCGAAAGCCATAGCCAGCAGTCCAGTTCTATATGTCGATGGGCTCTCGGCAAGCAAACATCTTCGATTTCCTCCGCCAAATCTGCAATACCTAAATTAGGTAACCTAATCAAAGATATTATAAGTCTAAATGCGGCACGGGAGGTCGGAGTGGGAGAACGGTATGCATGCCTCGAGGTGCTGCCCATAGTGATGGCACTTCCATGTATCGTTTTGAGGACTTACATTCTTAATAAGCGCCATCTAGCGTTAGTCCCCGTCACTAACAGTAAATGAACCTACAAGGCCCTGACAGAAATTGTTTCCAAACTCTGCTTCGTCAAAATTCTCGTAAACATTAAATTTTGCTTAATATCTTGTAAAGTAACTTTACAAATGATGAAAAATGTATCCATAAAATGGTTTTTTATACGTAAAATATTCATTAGAGTTTCCCTCCTCCACTTTTTCTAAATCTAGCACAGGCTCCTGCAATATTTCCATGGATGTTTCAATTTTCCCGATATCTATAACAGACTCCTGCCATTCTTCCTTGAGTATTTCGACATTTTCGAGATCTATCATCCACTTCTACAATTCGTCCACAGGTACTCCAAATCTATCAGAGGCATGTCTTCCGTTTTAATTTTCACTTCACACATTTGTATCTCGCTTGCCATATTATGTGAATTTGATAAAAACAATGTTGGAACAGAACCATTTTTTAAAAGGCCATATAATAGTAATCACAGTACGTATAACAATATACACAATACAACTTTCAGACAGTGTCGAAAATATTTTGGTTGCACATGTGTAGTGAATTTTACTGACAAGCAGCGCCATCTAGCGTTGGCACCCAGCGCAAAAATATAATGTCTTCAAAACGATACATGGGAGTGCCACCCTTATGGTGCTGCCCTCTTCATCTTTTCCACGTTTCTATGGCAACCGCGTCCTTTTCCTGCGTCTACGGGAGGGGTGGAGCCAAGGCGCACATTGAAAGCCAAACCGAACGTTCCGGTGATTTTCTGTTTCTCGATTCTCGCGCTTGTCTTCGACCAGCCATATGTATAGCTGACTCGGGGCTGTCTCTGTACGCCGAAAATATTAAAATTAATAAGGGCCTAAAATTATTATATTTATTATGATGTCAAAATTAATTAATTTCTTTTACGGTTTCCTTTTAAAAAAAGGACATTTTCGAGATACTAAATAAATTTTTTTTTAAATCTTTTCGTACTTTAGATTTTCAGTGAAATTAAAAAAAAAATTTTTCTTAAACTAAATAAAAAATGTAAATAAAATTAAGATAAATTTTTAAAGTAAATAAATTTTGGTTTAATTGAGAATTTAGTTAAATTAAAAAATTTAATAAAGTTTCGTTAAATTAATTCCTGGTTTTCCTGTAAAAATAATTATACTTTTTCGTACTTGAAAGAAAATTCCCACCAAGGATTGAAAAAATTGTTGATTTTATTTATTTCTTCAAGTGAATTTTTATTTAATTTGCAATAAAAAAGAAAAA
The DNA here is from genome assembly GCF_010883055.1 of Belonocnema kinseyi. Taxonomy (NCBI): domain Eukaryota; kingdom Metazoa; phylum Arthropoda; class Insecta; order Hymenoptera; family Cynipidae; genus Belonocnema; species Belonocnema kinseyi. The sequence continues at coordinate 17,668,110 of NC_046665.1, read as the reverse complement.
CTATCCAATTAGCAGCTTTAAGTGTTTAAAAATTGCGATTTATTTTTTTCATAAATAGTTTCGAAATAATTTTCACATTGTACACATCAGTTGGTTTTTATAGGTAAGAAAGTCACGAAGAGGAACACAGGGTCTTTTATTATCCCAAACTTGTAACTCACGCTATGCCTTACAGCTAAATAAAACCCCTCGGATCAGTTATTATTTAAAACCCACCTTGAATTAATTTGAATACAATATGAAACACTTTGAATTCCTAAGATTTAAATTCGAAATATATAATGAATTTGCAACAAAGAAAATTAATTTTCTTACCAAAAACACGAATTTTTAACAAATTCCATTAATTTTCTACCAAATAGTTGAATTTTCAACTTATAAAGGATCAATTTCTAATCAAGAATAGACAAGTTGCAATTTTTAGAGAAAAAAGTAATTTTTAATATAAAAAGAACCAAATTGTCAACAAAAAAGTTAAATTTTAAGCCAAAGAGGTAAATTTTGCAGAAATATGATTAAAAAAAACTAGATTTAACAAACACGACAAAAATACAGAAAAGTTTATTTACAACCGAATCCTACTTTAATTTTCTAACATATTGTTAAATCATTAATCAAAATAGACTAATTTAGACCTTAAAAATTGCATTTTTAATAAAAAGACGATGTAAAAAATCAAGCAAATTAATTTTCGACTAAAAAGATGAATTTTCAACAAAATAAATGAATTTTCTACCAAATAATTTAATTTTAAACTTGTAACGTATACATTTCTAAAAAAAATGGGCAATAGCGATTTTCAGATAAAAAATTAATATTGAACAAGACAAAAAACACAAAATGTCAAGAAAATTGTTGCATGTTAAAAAAAGATTAATTTTCAACTAAATCGAGGAATTAAATTTGCAACAAAAGAGTCAACCCCAAATATTAAGGGGAGTCCTAAAAATATTAAACTTTAATGACAAAGTTCATCTTTTAACCACGTCGTTTAATTTTCAATTAAAGAAGATAAATTGCGAACAAAATAGTAAAATTTTTAACCAAAGAAATGAATTTTCCAGCATTATATTAATGATCTACCAGAATAAGATGAGCTTTCAACAAAATATATTAATTTTTAACAAATTTTTTAAATTTTAAAGCCGGGAGGACGATTTACCTACAAAAAGGTTGAACTTTCAACTAAAAATATGATTTTTTAAGAAAAAAGTTATTTTTCCGCCAAAAAGTTAAATTTTCATTAAACCAGTTTATTGGTTATAAAAATTGTTTAATTTGAAATAAAAAACTTAATTTTCAATCGAATAGTTCAATTTTTTACCACATTGCTAAATCATCAACCAAATTAGATTAATGTAGACCCAAACAGTTCCATTTTTAATAAAAATATCAATTTAAATAAAAAATGAAATATTTACCTTGTTAGTTTAAAAAAATTAATTCTTATTTAAAAAAAAACGAATTCTCAACAAAATAGTTACATTTTTAGCAAAAGAGTTTAGCCTAAAAATGACTTTTTATTCACAGAACATTAATTTTCTAAAAATAGAATAGTTAAATTCTCGTACAAACCAATGAATCTAAAACCAAAAGAATATTTTTTTACAAAGTAGTTCAACTTTTAACCAAGCTTTAGAATTCCTAACGAAACAAGATGACTTTAACAAAATAGTTGCTACCAAAAAGCATTTAAGCGAAAAAAACGAGAAAAAGGGGTTTCTAAAAAACAGAAAAAAAAACAATTCGTTAAAAGTTAATCATAAGGAAACATACTAAATGTTATCTAAGTTCGTAACTTTTCTTCCACTGACCCCCAACCCCTGTTCGAACCACAGTTTTTAGCATGACCCCCCTCCCCCTATGCAATTGGTAATGCAGTTCACTGGCGACTCCTTAAAGTTTCGGTTTTGATATTTGATGAAATTATCCTTACAATGTATAATTTAAAATTTGTTTAGCATAAAAATACACAAGGAAAAATCAACAAGGTTCTGAAAACGAAATTAAAACAATTTAAAGAATTACAGAGAACCAGTATATTGAGACTATACTTAAGAAACTTTATTTTCAATTTTATTTATATTTTATAAAATATCAATATTACAGAGAAAAGTAACAACGTTTTACTTTAAAGAATTCAAAGGATTTAAAAACTGAAATTAATAAAAAAAATGAAAGGGTCTCTTATTTTTCTCATTCTCATCATTTATGATTGAGAAAGTATAAGAAAAGAAAGGTCGGAAAAGTTTGAAAAGAAAGGACGAGTTCGTTAAACAGCCATTTTGGAAAAAAATCTAAAGTTAAAGCATTTGAATAAATTTTAGGACCATTTTTTTATGCTTAAAATTTTTATTTACGGCTATTAATAGTTCTCAGAAACCCAAACAATTCATCCTCATGACTTTTTTTTATACAAAAAAAAATTCTCGGAGTTATAGCATTTTCAAAATTTTTAATATCAATCGAAAATAAAAATTTTAAGCCAAACAGCGTACGATATGAAAAAAGTAAAGTCAAGAAAAAAATTCCTATTTAAAAGCCCTACAGGATTATCATAGAAACTTTTTGGGTTTTCTTGTCAAATCGAAAATTCTAATTTTTATCGCACATAAAATCATGAGAAATGAAAAATCCCATTTTGTGGTAAAACTATGCAGGATACGAAAGAAGATGAATCAACCAAAATTGGGATCTCAGAAAAGATCTACAAATTCGTTAACGATCACTTCTTGATAGAAAGCGTACCTTTTGTTTTATTCGCGAAAAATAACATTAAAAATCTTTAAAAAACACTTTGTGAAAAAATTATACAAGTTACGAAAAAAAATTATTTAACAAAAATTGTTTACCCGAAAAAGAGCTACAAGTCTGTTATGGATTACTTTTTGACAGGACACGTAGTTTTTGGCTTTAATCATGAAAATGGCATTAAAATTAAAAAATTTGTGGAAAAATAACAAAAAGTACAAAAACAAATTGATAAAAAAAAGTTATTCGCCCAAAAAAGTGATACAAATTTGTATTTATTATTACATTCTTATTATTTATGATGGGAAAAGTATTGGAATTGCCCGAAATTTGACACCACAGCATTGAAATTTTGAACTAAATGACGCAAAATACGACAAAAAGTCTCAAAGAGAAATGATAGGTTTTGAAAAATCCTACAAAATTTCTATCAACCACTGTTCAATAGGACTCGTAATTTTGTTTTATTGTAAGTAATATATGCAGAAAATCGAAAATTCCAATATTATGCAAAAAGACGCGGATACGTAAAAAATCTAAAAGAAGGCTTGTAGGATATCTTGCTTTATCCATAAAAAATAATATAAAAACCAAAATCCTATTATTAGTATAACAACGCGAGATAGAGAAAAATGTTTAAAAAAAGGATTGTATTTTTAAAATTTATTTTAAGTTGGTTCAGAAAATATAAATTTACAACTATCTGTCAAAAAACGAGTGCGCAAAGATATTATAAACGTAGATGCGGTACGGGGCGTCGGAGTGGGGAATTATATATATATAGGACATCACATTTTCTGCCCTATCGAGGTGCTGCCCTCAT
>NC_046665.1:17662651-17664436 GCF_010883055.1 Belonocnema kinseyi | reverse complement strand
TTCATTTATCCCTTTCGGAATTTTTGTCAGTGGTCCCATATTTTTATACCTCCTCTTAAAATTATGTAATTTTTCAAAATAAAAAGTCAACATTTGAAAACAATTCAAAATCATCAAAGTATCTATTCTCTTTTAAATTATTTCAAATCTTTTAAAATTATTTAAAAAATTTTTCGGAACTTTTAAATGTCTTTTAGACTGATTCCCATTTTTCCTAACATTTTTGTAAAATCCTGCACACAAAATTGTTTTAAGAGCTTCCCGATTGTTTCTAATATTGTACATCTTTTGAAATGTTTTGAAATATTTTTAAACATTCTCTTTGAGTTATGTACTTTTTCAAAATAAAAAATCATTTTAAATCTATCCAGAAATTTTTATTGTTTTCCTAGTATTTCAAAATTCTTGAGGAGCTCCAAATTTTGTTCTTTTCTTTGTAACATTCAGAAACCTCCAGCTTATTTGATTTTTTTTAAAATTAATACTCGAACTGCAGTTCAATTTTTAAATTTACTTTCATTTTCTGATTTGTCCCGGTCGCGAGTCTTGCTTAATATTTAAAACAACTTTCATTTTTTTGAAATTGTAATTTTTCGGTTGTAACTTACGGGACAATAATTTTATTCTTTGAAAGATTTTCTACAAATCTTGTTGATAATTTCTACATTTTCGTCAAAAATGAGAAGGTATTAGTTTTTTATGAAAAATAACTTTTTCGGATTTTATCAAATGTCGACGTTTTGAGGCCCCGTGAGTCAGAAAAACAAGTTTTTACGTCGGGATCTGTTTGTCCGGCGTCGTCGTTGTTGTCTGTATACCGGATAATTTTCGAAAGACTGGTCCGATTGGATTGGACTTTGACACACTGTTCGAGGGACCAAAAAGAAAGATCGAGTTCGTTAAACAGCCATTTTTGATAAAAATCCAAAAAGTTGAAGCTTTTTCAAAATTTTTGAGACCACTTTTTTTCAAAATTTGAAAATTTTATCGACAGCTATTTATGGTACAAAAACATTTGAACAATTTATCCAGACAACTTTTTTTGATAAAACTAAACTTACCAAAGTTAAAGGATTTTCAAAACCCAAAAACCCAAACGAAAATGGACATTTGAAGCAACAAAAGCTTGTTATAGAAAAAAGTCAAGAGGCGAAAAGCACTACTTTTTCAAGGCCCCATGATTATTTTATCACATTCTCATCCATAATGAGAAGAGTTTTATGCGAATAGTGATTTTCGCGAATTTCATTAAATTTCGACGTTTTGAGGCTTCTTGGGTTAGAAAAACAAGTTTTTACATCGGTATCTGTCTGTCTCTCTGGCGTCTACATCGTCGTTATTGTGGTTGTCTGTATATCGGATAACTTTCGAGAGAATAGTCGGATTGGATTGTGTTTTGACACACAGATTTTTTTATTTTAAGAATTGTATGTAAAAATTGTGCTATTTTTATTTTTATAACAAATATTTTTCTTCAATTAAATATTTGCAATAAAAGTTTTTCGAAGAGATTTTTAAAAATCTTTCGGGGAATAAAATTAGTATTTATAGGTCGACAAAGGTTTTTTTTCTTTACCAAATTTAGCTTTCGTCTAAATTTTTCCAGTTGTTTTTACTATAGTACAATTGATGTTTGCATCTCGGGCGAAGAAATCCATTCTATTGTTTGACAAATATTCTTTATAAATCAATATTTTTCACATAAAATTTCCCTGAGTGACAGAACGAAATCGGAAACAATAAGAGTTAATTTATTTAGGAACAAGCTTTTTAAACAAAAATGAC
>NC_046665.1:17659542-17662551 GCF_010883055.1 Belonocnema kinseyi | reverse complement strand
CACCCCTGTTTACCAGTCACTGAAATGGATTAGAAAAAAATTGCCAAGACCCAAGAATAAAAATTGGATGTACAGCGAATTTAAAAATTTTTAATTGAGATTCTCTTTAACTTTGTGATGTCAAAAATTTCCATACACATTTTTTTTTAATAATACTGTAGGAAAAAATCAACAAGATCGAGCGCCGAAATTATAATTAGATCAAATTTTCTGTAATTCTATGGGGACGGCTGAAATATCCCGAAAAATAAAATTCCCGACTCGGTAAAACTCTCTGTCCCAAAAAAAATTCCAAAACTAATAAAATTCCTGAACAGTTTATAATATTAGCGAATTTGAAAGTTCCCAAATAATAAGACTCCCCAAATAAAATTCTTTCTTAATCAATAGTAATTATTTATTGGAACTGCGATACTAAAATATTGTTATCAAATAAATTTTTGTTTAATATTTAAAGTGTTAAAAATTATTATTTGAATTTAAAATTAAAATTATACAAAAAATTTTACCGACAAATTAATATATAAAAACACGTGTTTTTTAATTAACATTTCGATTTTTCAGAAGAACTTTTGTGATTTAAAAAATACTATATACATTTTCAACCAAAATATCTTATCCAGAAATATATTTTGTTTTAATTATTATTTTAAATTTAAACAATAATGTTTAAATATTTCAAACATTAAAAAATTTGTTTCTTTGGTATAAATGTTTGATTATTTCGATTAAAAAAAAAAATTGTCAAATAAAAATGCTTTCAGCACTTGTTTATCTTGAAATGTCTTTCTATAATACTTTTTTTAAAATTAAAAATATGATTTTACGAAAACATTTTTTTATAATTAAAAAAAGACTATACCGAAAACCTGGATCAAGCTTCAGATCTGAAAAAAATTCAGCGATACATACATGTCAAACCTTTCTAACCTCAAAAAAATTTTCTACTGCTTTACCGTCATGTTTTACGAAGAATGAGAAAACAAGAATTCGACTTCGTAGTACGATGAGGGCAGCACCTCGATAGGGCAGAAAATTTGATGTCCTATATATATAATTCCCCACTCCGACGCCCCGTACCGCATCTACGTTTATAATATCTTTGCCTAGATGCGACACGTGTATAGTTCGAGGAACTAATTGTAGACGACGCTCCCGGCGAAAATTGCCCGATCCCCCCATGCCTCTTAACCGGAAGATCGCGCCGACCAACTACTTTACCCCTACAATCTTCACCCGTCGAACAAGTCCATCAAATATGCGATACTAAGTCGGTAAATACTTAAAAATATAAAAAATACAAATTTTATATTGAGAATTATGAATGATTATTTTCAATTAATGAATCAATTATTTGAATAAATTTTGCATCAATAAAATACGCAGATGCATTAGATGTACTTTTAAATTGAATTAAAATGTAATTGTATCGTAGTAAATATTTTTAGCTGCTACATCTTTTATGAAAAAAATTAGTCATTTTACAATTAAAATTTACTGTCTATGAATAATATTATTTTGTTGTCTTGAAAAAAGGCGGTAGAAATTCGACTACATGAAACTATACATTTGAAGACATTAAATGTTTTAATTGATAAATATATTGATTGAAATTTAAAATAATTAATTTTTTTAATCAATATAATCGTATAGCGTTCTCGCATGTAGAATTAGCGATTTGGAGTTTTTAGATGTAGAGTTAAATTTTATAGGACTACTGCCTCCCTCACGATTATTAATTTAAGTAAACAATAATTCGTAAATTTTTATATTTGTGTAATTAATTATGAATGAAATAAATTATAATTAAACGATAAAATTATATAATAAAATTATTTTTTATTTTATTTTTTTATATAATATTTTGTAGAAATTCATGTATCTTACTATTTATGTAAATTATGTCGCAATTGTTTAAATTAGGAACCCCATAATTTCAAATTTGAAAAAGTGTATTTTTGAATTTAACTCGAGTGGTTGATCAGAATATATAAATATTTTGCCTTACATTTCTAAATTTAAGCTAAAAGGTCAGAAATTATTGCAAAGTTTCAAAAACATTTATCTCCTAATTGTTAGTTTGTAATAAAATAATCCGTAAATGAATTATTTATTGTCGCGTGCACATTCTTATCGTGCGCTGTGCCCGTGGCTCGCAAATTTGAGGGCGCCTAGGGCGCGTGTCTGTTAATTCCCGCGATTTGCGCTCAGATCATTATTCTTTGCATTTAGAATGCTTGAATGAAACTCTATCAAATAGATCTCTTTAGATCGCAATATTTATATGCGTGTTCATTTTCTGAATTTTTTACTTAAATAAGTATAGGTAAAGATTAAGTTTCTCAAAGCTCTGTAGGCTTTGAGCAAAGATATTATAAACGTAGATGCGGTGCAGGTTTAGTTGCCCGCCATAAATATAGACGGCGCGTCCGGCGAAAAAAGTCACTTCCCCTCTACCCACCGCTCCCCGTAGAAAGCACTAATCGATATAGTTCGCCAAGAGCCACTTGGAGCGCTGTAAGCAACTCTCGGCGCACCTTCGAGGCGCACTGATGGTAAACTTAGCTTAGACAAGAACCATTTGGATTGAAAGTAAATTGCCAATTAAAACATTTTTACATTTATAACTTTGCAAAACTTGGTTTTTTAAATAAATACCACAAATATAAGTCGATGAGTAATTTATATTACGGTTTCATATATTTTCCACTAATTCTAAAATTATTAATTATAATTTTCATTCTATATATTGTGTATATATAGTTCTTTAATATTATTTAGTTTTTATTTTTATTTTTGTGGTCTGCAGTTTCTATGGACTTTTTTAGACTATTCGTCTAATCAAGTTCTCGTATGTATTTTCCAATTTCTTCATTATTATATATTCTAACATTCTTATAAAAATACAATTATAATTCCAAGTGATAGGAAAATTGTTCTTTCGGTTTTTAAATGTTAAGACGACAGTTCCAAGCCAGATTATGTTTCGCATTGGCAAACAAAATTAGA
>NC_046665.1:17654669-17659442 GCF_010883055.1 Belonocnema kinseyi | reverse complement strand
CAGGATTCAATTCAACAACGATTTATATCAAAATTTATTTTTATTATTTTTCTTTTATTAATAAAAAATTCGATTTTTCAGAACTTTTTTATGTTTTTTTTTTTTTTTCAAATACTATGCACATTCTTAAACATGTTGTAAACTGTCCAGAATTTCATTATTCTAGAATTTTTTAATTCGGGATTTTCAGGTTTCAGCATTTTGTTATTTCGGGAAGTTTACAGTGTCGAAAATATTTCAAAAATTTGAAAAGATTTATAAAATTGTAAAAAAATCTTGAAGATTTTGAGGCATTTAGAACTCCTGAAAAACTTAAATCAGTCAGCTGTATCAATTATAATGATTTAAATTTTATTTTAAAATATGTTTTAGGGAATATGATATTTTTTATGAATGTACCAGTGAAATTCTGTTCGTCTAATTTTGTTTGCCAATGCGAAATGTAATCTGGCTTGGAACTGTCGTCTTAACATCTAAAAACCGAAAGAACAATTTTCCTATCATTTGGAATTATAATTATATTTTTATAAAAACGTTAGAATATATAATAATTAAGAAATTGGAAAATACATACGAGAACTTGATTAAACGCATAGTCTAAAAAAGTCCGTAGAAATTATAGACCACAAAAATAAAAACTAAATAATATTAAAGAACTATATATAGACAATATATAGAATGGAAAATATAACTAATAATTTTAGAATTAGTGGAGAATATATGAAATCGTAATATAAATTACTCATCGACTTATATTTTTGGTATTTATTAAAACAACCAAGTTTTGCAAAGCTATAAATGTAAAAATGTTTTAATTGGCAATTTACTTTCAATCCAAATGGTTCTTGTCCAAGCTAAGTTTACCATCAGTGCGCCTCGAAGGTGTGCCGAGAGTTGTTTACAGCGCTCCAAGTGGCACTTGGCAAACTATATCGATTAGGGATTTGTACGGGGAGCGGTGGGTAGAGGGGAAGTGACTTTTTTCGCCGGACGCGCCGTCTACATTTATGGCGGGAAACTAAGCCCGCACCGCATCTACGTTTATAATATCTTTGATCTAGGCTTGTAATATCTTTTACCTAATCATATTTCGGCATGACGCATGCACTTTGCGGTGAGAACGCCGAATACCGAATTGGGAACACGCAGGTGAACTTAATTCTTGTGAAAGAAACGAAGAAAGTCGAAAACAGTCTGAAATTGTTGCCCGTGGTACTCAAAGTGTAGTGCTCTGTAAGGAGAAGAAAGTTTCAAAATGGAAAATCGTACACATTCCACAATTGATGTGTTAGAAGAGAATTCAGAATTGGACACAGGCTACAAAAAGGTGTTTCATCATGAAAATTCCCATAATTGTTTTCTTTTGCTAAATATTCTTTAAGCTTTACAGAAAAGTATTAGGCTACGACTAAAGATACATGAAAAAAATACATATATTGTTAATTATTGGCCAATTCCAGATATATTTTTTAACTAATTTTACGAATGCTAATGCAAGTTTTAACATTTGTAGGTATAATAATTTTGATAGCAACAAGGTGGAAATTCGCTATAATATTTGCGTATTATTATTTTGTGACCTCTTTGTTCCGAATCTATCCAAAGTTCACACGAATTCTAGAAACACCTGGGTATCTAATGCGAAAGTGGTATTTAGACCTGACAAGAATCTATTAAATTGCAAGGCATTGTTTGTAAAAAGCATGGAGTAATAGTGAGGAGACCGAATAGTGTCAGAAATTCGGTCATCATTTGTCGGAGCATTGTTCGTGGGAGGACTTACGCCGAATTGTAAAGTTTCGCCTCGTTTAATGGAATATCTACGACTAAATATCTGAAATTATATTTGCATATTTACTGTACTCTCCGTAACGTTTTCTTTTTCTCGCTTTATGCAAATAGAGTCCACTCTACCGAAATGAATCTCTGAGTATATGCTAAAAATTCTTTAGGTCAGAGAAGTTCATAGAAATTCTCCGCAGGCAATCAGGTAGATATATTTTAAGGTCCAGGTAGTTCTTTTAAATGTTTTAAAGGCTTTAAAATTTCCTTTCCGGAATTTAAATAGCAATACGATCATAAGTAACAAGCAGAGTCTGAAATTGAAATAAAAATTCGATCATAAATAACAAGCAGAGAGGCAATATCAATAGAGTAGCCGACACTCAAGGGTCCTTTGTTAAGCTTTCGGATTAAAATTTAGAAGTAGATTTTTTTAATTTCATAGTTAACAGCCTTAACATAATAATTCTGAATCTACGTGTTTCGATGATTGCAGATATCTAACTTTTTAATACGTTTCTCGTAAATGGAATAAGATACGTCAAAAAAGACATTTTTTAATTCAACTAGAAAATTGTATATTAGTATATAATTTATAATTATAAATAAGTATAATGAGAAAATTCATCAATTAAAAAAAAAGTGTTAATAATTTGAAGAGAAATTTAAAAAGGGAGAGCGGATTAGCCACGACCAACTAGTGTAAATAACTATGCCCGCCCGGTACATGACGAATGCAAAAGGAACATTATATTACTGTCGCACCACTCTTAAAAGAACCACTAAAAGGATCTTGAAAAGGACCCAAATCTCTCAGAATATCTCCGAGACTATATTCTTTCAAATCGACTCTGTTTATAGACTCAAATGGGCCAGGCTATTTGGCTAGAGAAAAACTCAGAGATTTCTTTCGGTAGGGCACATAAAAATTACAAATACATAATGTCCCAGCTTACAACAAAACACTCGCAGCTTTCAGCTCTCGTAGATATTCTACTCAACACGAAGCAAAACTTTACAATTCAGCGTACGCACTCCCCCGAACTGTATCCGAAAATTCGATGGTCATTTTTCATCCGCGCGTGCATTGTCGTTTGGTCTCCTTACTATTACTCCATAGTAAAAAGATCTAGCTTTGAGAGGGTGGGTCCTTGAACGTCATTTTAATTCAAGTGGGACGCCCCCCTTTCATCCATGTTCAGATGTATCACCTTTTTGCATATGGCGTCTCAATCATAAAAAATAAAACAATTCAAAAACGCTATCTTATATAGAGTTCTGATGGCCTTTTTATACTACTGTTTGCCGTCAGTAACAGACAGTCTGTCCTGCAGAAAGTTCATAACAGTGAAAGAGCAAGACGTCTAATCGTTCTCCATTTCTTTCACTCTTGTGAACTTTCTGCAGGCATGTTGTCTGTCACACGAGCGGATCATCCACAATTGTTTTGAGCTCCTCTGGTACCTTCACCCAACGGTAGGAGGCGAAAGAGGCCAGTCGTTACCAATCACACGAAAAAAAGTACACTGTAAGATGTACAATTTCGAACAGTAAAGCTAAAGTTTAAAGCGTACCCATTGTGAAATGAGCAGTTTTCAACATATTGAATGCAGTTTAAACCAGTAATCTGAAATTATACTAGTCGAAATACCATTTGTAGCAACACATAAAGCAGCTATTACAGTTTGACATTGTAGAGTAGAATAGCGTTGTTAAACACTGCTTCAATTACTGCTTCACGTTGTAAGGTTTCACTTAAAAACTGGTAGATCTTACGTTTTCCCACTTTATTAAAAAATTAATTCTGTTTAAATGATGCTTCATTCTTTTAATTTAAAATTAATCTATTTTGTGGAAAAGTGAACTATTTTGATAATGATTTAATTTATTTGGAGATATAATCGGGTGGTGGATCGATAACAATTGAAAATGAGGGGGTTGATTATTGTTTTTTGTCGATTTTGAAAGTGCTTCATATGAGCGCATTTGAAATCCTAGACGAAGAGATCATCATACATTTTTATTTTGCAATTAAAATTATTTGGAGATATCATCGGAAGGTGGATCGATATCAATTGAAAATGAGGGGGTTGATTATTGTTTTTTGTCAATTTTGAGAGTGGCGCATATGAGCGCATTTGAAATCCTAGACGAAGAGATCATTATAAATTTTTATAATGCAATTGAAGTTATTTGGAGATATCATCGGATAGTGGATCGTAACAAGTAGTAATGAGGGGATTGATCATTGTTTTTTGTCGATTTTGAAAGTGGCGCATATGAGCGCATTTGAAATCCTAGACGAAGAGATCATTATAAATTTTTATTTTGCAATTAAAGTTATTTGGAGACATCAGCGGGTCGTGGATCGATAACAATGGAAAATGAGGGGTTTGATTATGGTTTTTTGTCAATTTTGAAAGTGGCGCATCTGAAATCCTATCCGAAGATACGATTTTATTTTTTTATACTGCAATTTAATTTCTTTGGAGATATCGGATCGTGAATCGTAAGAAGTGGTAAGGAGGGGAATGATTATGGTTTTTTGTCAATTTCGAAAGTGGCGCATACGAGCGCATTTGAAATCCTATCCGAAGAGATCATTATGAATTTTTATTTGGCAATTTTAGTTATTTGGAGACATCATTGAATAGTGGATCGTAGCAAGTGGTAATGAGGGGGTTGATTATGGTTTTTTGTCAATTTTGAGAGTGGCGCATGTGAGCGCATTTGAAATCCTATACGAAGAGACGATTATATATTTAAAACCCCATAGGAAACTCCCTTCATCAATGCGGATTTCAAGCTTTTTATTTTGTTGGTCATCACTTCGTACAATTTTGTTATCTCTATATCTTTGGAAATTTTCAACATTTTCAAAAAAAAAAAAAATTGTGGCGCATATGAGCGCATTTGAAGTCGAACGAATCCATGTCCTCAACTTTATATTGCACATCACTGTTGAGTATTTAATACCTGCGTTACATTGCC
>NC_046665.1:17650805-17654569 GCF_010883055.1 Belonocnema kinseyi | reverse complement strand
ATGAATTTGGAAAATGTTATTAGTTTAGAAAAATCACGTCAGCCCCCCCCCCCATTTCGATCGCTAATAACTCTGTTATCAATGGCGTAAAATTTTTTCTCTGGCGCATATGAGCGCATTTGAAGGTCTTCAACGTCAGGTGATTTAAAATTTGATTTTTCCAATCGGGTGGTATCCTCCTCCCCGTGAAACACCTGACATAACTCCTACAGTTTTATAGCGCAAAAAATTTTAATCGGTGGCGCATTTGGGGCGTAATTTAGTGGGCTATAGAGAACTCAAAAATTCAGATTGGGGGGGGGGGGCTGGTGTAACTGACCTCACAATTTCATAATGCACAAAAAATGTTCTAACTATTTTAGACCTATTGTCAGCGGCTATGCTATGAAATTGGATTAGCTATACTGTTGTGCGACTACTGAAGAAATAAAATAAAAGCTGAATATATCCTGGAAAAAAAGCCGGAAGTACATCAGGCGATTTGTATTGCAGCACATTGATGTCCCTGTTTTAATAAAAAATAACCAACTCATTTGCATTGAAAATTATCAGTGTACAAGTTTCAGTCTACAATTGAACCCTTCGAATTTTTTTTGCTTACTTTTCCCAATAATGTAACAGACCGAAGTAGCCATTCTTGTCCCCGCTTCCATTGTTGCCAACAGGACTCATAATCACCGCTGCTCGCGATATCAGAGCTTCAATTTTGAAATTTATTTATCTAAAGCTTTAAAAGAGGCCCTAAATATTATTATTCTGATGTAAAAATTCGGAAATATATTGTATGAATATGCAGGAACAAATGAAAGAAGTTTTATCTCAAAAGCATCCCTGTAAGCATATCAAATTGTACACGGAAGTTCAGCTAATTTTTTACTGATAATTTGAAATGCAAATGAGTTCGTCGTTTTTTTAAACAGGGACATGAATTTGATTCAGTACAAATCGCCTGATCTATTTCTGACGTTCTTTCCAGGATATTTTCAGCTATTTTATTTGGTCAGTAATCGCACAATTGTACAGCTAATCCATTTTCATAGCTTAGCCATTGACAATAAGTCGAAAATAGTTAGAGTCCCTTTTGCGCACTATAAAATTGTGAACATTTTTTCACATTACCATGATCAACCTAAAATCAACTGTTCTTGAGTTATTTTGAAAAACTTGTTATTGTTTAAAACTTTCCAGCATGGCGGGTCTGTGCCGCACACATATGGTTGGGGACTTTTTACTATATTTTTATAAAGCCATTCTTAACGTATCTGTAAAAAAAATGTAACTTTTATGAATTTTTTTCTCAAATCCTTCATTGACTGGAATATTATTACATTTCTTATTTTCTTGTGACGTGCCTGTTATATTGTTTTAAATTTATATTATATTTGTATGGTATTTATATTTTATATTTAAATCCCATATTGTTTTGATTTGAAGTACTTCTTTCAAAACTACTTTAATATTCCTTGTCCCTGAATAAAACGAAAATTATAATTGAAGACGATTTAAAGATACATTTGTTTTCTGAAGAATCTTTAGGAAATTATTTTTAAAACAACTCCAAAATTTACTTTTCAACTTGAAATGTCATTAAACGCGCTTAAGAAGAATTTTTTTCTTCCGAATCGTCTTCAGAAATTAATTTCGGCTTTGAAGTATTATAAAATGAGTTTCAAACGCTTTCGAAAATCAATTTTGTAGTAAGTATTTTATTACCATATTAGTTGAATATTTAAGTGTTCATTGTACAGTACGAGTTCGATAACTTTCCAACTTCGGGGCTGTAGAGGCGAAAAATTCCAGGAATTGCGGACTTATCGGATGCGTCCTCTATAACGTTTTAAGGGGAGTGTACACTTACCGGACGGCAAGTTATCGGACTTCTACTGTGCATATAAAAGAGCTTAGTTGGTGTTTGCCATTTTTGTTTCTTGTAGGTAACAACTATAATTTTATTTTTATTGTTTATCACTGACGCGGTTTATTTTATTTCTAAAAATATTCTGTACAATAATTATTGTACAAGTTAAACTTATCAATAATTTATGCACTTCTAAAATAATAACTGGCAATAACTTCCACAAATAGTCCTATATAAAAATCTGCTTCGTAATAGAAAAAATGATAAAGTAAACCTGCTAGAAAAGATAAAATAGAAAATACCGAATAAATAATTTTTAATAAACAATTAGGTATTTAAAGTTTGTAAAAAACGTATACTTATATTCTTCTTTAAATTTATCCCTGCCGATAGAAATCGTAGAGTATTCTCAGGCGAAATAACCTGGCCCGTTTGAGGCTATCTGCAGGTTCGAGTCAAATGCTTTAGTCTGAGAGATAGTCAAGAGAGATTTGAGATCCTTTTAAGAGTGATGCGACGGCCATATAATGGTCCTATTGTATTCTTCACGTACTGGGCGGGCAGAATTATTTACAGTAGTTGGCTGTCGTCAGCCCGACTACCTTTTTAAATTTTTCTTCAAATGAACACTTTTTACATTCTCATCAGTGAAGGTATTAGATTTGTGTAAAATTGGACCCCCCCCCCAGTTTTTGTCAAATGTCCACGTTTTAAGACCCTCTGAAACCGAAAAACAGGTTTTTATGAATGTGTCTGTCTGTATGTCTGTCTGTGAATACGATAACTTTCGAAAAAATTAATCATTAGATTGCCCTTTGGCACACTCGTGTCCTAATGACTTTTTTTGAAAAATAAAAAATTACCTGAGTTAGAGCATTTTCAAAATCCAAAAAAACAAATTAAAATGAACATTTTAAGCCAAACAACACATGATACGAAAAAAAGTAAAGAGAAGAAAAACGTTGCTTTTCGAAATCCCTACAAGATCATGATAACAATTTTTTTAAATTTGGTCGAAAAGTTGAAAATTCCAAATTTGATCGTACCAAAAAATTTTGAAACGACATTTTTTTAAGATTTAAAAATTCTATGTACGGTTGTTCATTTATTACACCATTAAGCCATTTCCCTTTCGGGGTAGGCGTGACTCACTCGGTAGGGGAAAGGAGTAGTGTGTGGAAGGGATAGAGATTTTTCAGGTTGATCCAGAATTGTCGTGCTATTTAAGTAAATAACACGTTCGTTCCGCAACACTGCTCCGACCCAGGTTGCTGATCAATCTCTCTAGCAATCACCCCAAGCGAAGAACCTCACGAAGTCGTTATGTAAGGTTCTCCACTTGGGTCCATTAGTAGCCAAGGTCTTTGTTTCAGGCGTCATTCACTCTACTGACACTCTTTTAATTAACTATTTGCCGCCATACTTTCCTGTCCTGGCATACTTCTCTAGCTTCTTATACGTCCATGCATTTTTTCATGCAGGCTCTCGTGTTTCTGTGACTTCTTATGTCTCTTCTAACTAGGGTCTCATTCACACATTCTAACCATTTTTCCGCGGTCTACCTCTGGGCACGCTGCCATTTACTTCACCTTGATACACTTGTTTCGTTAGTCGTTCACTTGGCATTCTCTCAACATGTCCGAACCATCTTAACCGATTTCTTTCCCATGTGTCTACTAGCGTCTTTTCTGCACCACATTCTTTTAGAATTATCTCGTTACTTACATTGTCCATCAGGGTTTTCCCCTTATATTATGCGCATGAATCTCATGTCAATTGCGTTAATTTTACTCTTATCTTTTTTTTGATAAGTCCATGTCTCGCTACCGTATAGTACAGTCCGTACAAATATAGAATTATGTATTGCCATTTTAGCTTTATTTGATATATTTTTACTTCTGATAAG
>NC_046665.1:17637106-17650705 GCF_010883055.1 Belonocnema kinseyi | reverse complement strand
AAAAGTAATCTATTAGATTGCCCTTTGGTACACTCGTTTAGTGTCCTAAACTAAAGGCCAAGTTCGTTAGCCAGCCATTTTGGATGAAAATTCAAAAAGTGGATACTTTAAATATTTTTGAGACCACTTTTTTAAAAATTCAAAAATTCTTTGTATGGTTATTCATAGTGTTAAAAAAATTAAAAAATTTATCCTAATTACTTTTTTCGAAAAATAAAAAATTACTGGAGTTATAGCATTTTCAAAATCCCCAAAAAAAACTACAATGAACAATTTAGGCCAAACAACGCATGATAAGAAAAAAAGTCTGGAGAAGAAAAACATTGCTTTTTGAAATCCCTACAAGATTATGATAACAACTTTTTCAATTTGGTCTAAAAGTTGAATATTCGAAATTTAATCATACAAAAAAATTTCGAAACCACATTTTTTCAAGATTTAAAAATTCTATCTACGTTTGTTCATATCACTTAGAAACTCAAACAATTTATCCCCATGACTTTTTTCTATAAAAAGAAAATGATCAGAGTTAGAGCATTTTTAAAATCCAAAACAACAAACTGAAATAAACATTTTAAGCCAAACAACGCATGTTATGAAAAAAAGCCAGGAGAAGAAAAACTTAGCCTTTTGAAAACCCTACAGGACTACGATAACAACTTTTTTAATTTTGTCGAAAAGTTGAACATTCCAAATTTGATCGTACCAAAAATAATGACAAATTCCAAAATTCCATGTTTTGGTCAAACTATGCAAATACGAAAAAAGTGAAAAAACTCAAATTGTGCGTCCTAGAAAGAGCAACAAATTGATAATGAATCACTTTTCGATATAAGCTACGAAAAAAATGAGACAAAAATTGTTCATCCAAAAAAGAGCTATAATTTTCGATAGGACACGTAGTTTTTGTTTTAGTCGTAAAAAATATCATTCAAAATAAAAATATTAAATTTGTTTGAAAAAACTACACAAGGTATGAACTTAAATTACCAGACAAAAGTTACTGCGGTAAGTATTACGATTTGTTTACACTGATGTCCTTTAACCTAAAATAATCGAGTGGATCTGACAATTTCATGACAACATTGATTTTCATATTTTAATATATTATTTTTGTTACTGAACTTTTAGATTATTGTGATAGTGTGTAAAATTATAGTTGCAATAGTTTTTGAAATTTAAAAAATATTTCAAGACCCTGATGATCTGTTAGAAAAATGTAGAAGTAACATTAATGACAGTGTTGAATTATCGCTGAGTTCCAACATTTGTGTACAATGGCATTAATTTATTAATAAACTCAATTATTAAAGTAAATAAAAATTGTAACATAATTATTTTTTTAAGACAGAATGTTATGATAATCCTAAACTAAAACCAGGGGTTTCGAAATATCAATTTCTAAACTGCCCCGAGCATTGTTCGAAGGCTGCTAAAAAAAAACTCGTCTAATAAAGCGCGATTTTTTGACGAAGGATTCTGAAATGTCTAATAAAAAGGTCAGCCTTCAAATAATGATCAGAGCAGTTTGGAAATTGAGATTTTGAAGTGCTCCGGGACCGAAAAAACTTCGAATTATCGAACATAAGAGTATAAGCGCATATAACTCGTTTATACGTTTATTATACGTCCCATAGAACGTATTATGAATTTCCCTTGAAGTACAATTGATGCTGGCAGTGTGAAAATGTTTTTCCAGTTAATATTATAATGCCAACAAAGTAATAATTAAACGTGAAAATGTTGATAGGCTGTACTTCGAATTATAGAGGTTATCATCATGGCGGGGAACAGCATTTTCTTCGAATTATCGAGAAATTCTAATTATTGAGAAATTCGAATGATCGAACTTCGAATTATCGATAAATATTAACATGGGAAACATCAGGTTTCAGCCGGGGCAAAAAAAAGTTCGAATTATCGAAAATTCGAATTATAGAGGTTTCACTGTAGTTTAATACTTTCATTTATAAATAAATTATTGTAATTGTAAATAAATATCGAAACTCTGCGATAATTAAAAACTGTTATTAATGTTACTTTTAAATTTTTCTTAAAGATAGTAAGGCTCTTACAATATTTTTAAAATCTCGGAAACTATTAAAACTATCATTTTACACACTATCAAAATAATCTAAAAGTTCGACAGCAAGAAGAATATCTTAAAATTTAAAAATCAATGTTTACATGAAACCGTCAGAGCTTTCGGTTATTTTAGGTTAAAGGACATTGGTGTAAATAAACCGTAATATTTACCGCCATAAACGTTCAATCAGGAGCTAAAACTTCCGTTTTTCAAATTATCTGTTTAAATAGCTAATATGTTTGTTTTTGTTTAATAACAAATTGATTGCGAACGAAAACCACGTTTTGTCAACGTCGACCAGTGGGACGGTCATCGAAAAAATGTTAGTTGAAGTAACTTATCGGAAGAAATTTGTTCACTAGACTTTGAACAAGTTTTCCTGCAAATTTGAAAGAAATCAGTCAAAAATTATAGAAATGGCAGCTAATTTAAGTCAACACATGCTGCCGCTAGAGCATTTTGTTGCTCTTTGCTGCTGCTGGCTAGCTGCTTAGAAACAAGGCCGATAAGCGGAGCACTGTAGCGGCAGCATGTGTTGATTTAAACTCGCTGCCATTTCCACAATTTTCGACCGATTTTTTAAAAATTTTTAGAAAAAATTCTTCAAAGTCTAGTGAATAATTTTCTCGCGATAAGTTATTTAAAGTCATCGCTTATATATTGAGCTACTTTTCGGCTACTTTTTTTATCAATAGATTTTCCCTGCTGAACAATACTTCTACGTGGTTTCGAACGCTTGTCGAGTTATTGCATCCATCATCTCAATTGTGGCCAAATAAGGACGGTACTTTATTTTTCCCTCTCGGAATATATGCAGCAGGTGGTGACGGTTAAAATAAGGCGAGTAGTTTTTATTATTATATGCTAGATTATAATGAACAAATCAATCATTAAAAAGGAAGTTGAAACTGCACCAGCGGAACATGAGAATGAGTGGCGCGTTAAGCTCAAAAGACATGGTTCAGAAGTTCTGACCACCGCTGGTAAGTGGCACAAAAATCGAATGCGCGAATTTTAAATTTAATTATACTTTGCTGTTATAGCTACGAATGAAACATTTCAATTTTAGGAATATAAAAATAAATTGTTAATAATAATATAATTATTATACAGGGTGTCTAAAAAGTTCCGGGACGGTTAGATATTTCCTCAGGTAAAATATTTCTAAAAAAAGTGAAGGTGGTTCCTGAAGTAAATTTCAACGAGGAATTCAATGGTGACCTTCATTTTGACCTTAAGGTTGACCTTCATGGCATTTGAAGGGCAACTTTGTTTTTTTAAATGGTAACCCCCTTTTTTAAATCTGCAATCTATAGAGCGAAAAATTCTACGTTCAGGTACATACCCAAGTCATAGGTCAATTGTAACTTTCAAGGTCAGTTAGAGGTTATTTGAAATTAACAAAGTTTTCCAAGAGGTCAGTGCAATTCCTAAAGTAAATTTTAACGAGAAATTCATTGGTGAGCTCTGTATTGATCTGGATGATGATCTTCAAGGTTTTTTCCAAGCAGTTTACGTTTAGCATTACCCAGGAATAACGACGTAGACGTCGTAAATTCTGTTTCCTTTGGGGTGCTTGATTAGCGTGAGTCCCCTTGCCTCTCACGCTTCAGTGAAGATGTTCGAACTGAAAACCTTGAGCTTCTTGACAAAAAGCTATGCGATTGTAAAAATGAGTTACAGCATTACGAATCATCTCCCTATCAATCAAAGTAGCCTGTTGCAGAATCCGATTCTGCAATTCGTCTAAGCTTTACGGTTGCGTTGAGTATACTTTGCTCTTTAAATAACCCCAAAGAAAATCGTCGAGAGGCGTCAGATCAGGAGATCTAGCAGGACACTCGATTTTACCCCTTATTCCAATCCACTTTTGAGGGAACTGAGTATCCAAATATGCTCGAACCTCCCTACCTTAATGAGCCACTGCTCCGTCCTGCTGGAACCAAATATTTTGAAAATTATCGCCTGTAATCTCCCTTATTCTTGGTACAATTTGGTTTCTGAGAAGCTCTTCATATGCACGGGCATTGAGATTACCATCGATGAAGAAAGGGCCTATCAATGTACCATTCAAGATACCGGCCCAAACATTCATCTTTTGTGGATATTGTGTGTGACTCTCCAACATCCAATCAGGATTTGTGTCGGACCAATATCTAAAATTTTGCCTGTTAACTCCACCTTTTAAAGTGAAAGTAGATTCATCTGAAAATACTGTATTGTACAAGAAAAGAGGATCTTTATCAATTCTGTCCATAATTTCAAAAAATTCAACCCGACGATCAGGATCGTCTTCATTTAGCTCTTGTATCAGAAGAACTTTGTAAGGATGGAAATTAATGCTTTTTAAAATATTTCGCACTGTCTCAGGAGCAACGTCACGCTCATCACTAGCTCGACGTAAACTAAAGTGTGGGTTTTCAACAAATGCTTGGGCTATGCCCATCTGCATCTCCTCAGATCCTGCAGATTTTGGCCGACCATTTTTCTAAAGGTCCTTGATAGATCCATGATTCATAAAGCGCCTTACAGTTCTTTCAGTTGTTGATTTTGAAACAGGATTTAACCCTTCTCCATTACGAAAAGTGCGATTAAAAAGCAAACGAACTTAATCATATGATCGAACTCGACTCCCCAACCACGCATCATTAATACAGATAACCTCTCTCCTTCCGAAAGTTTATCTTGCGCCATAATAATCTTTTAGCGAAAGATAGTAAGTATGTACTCGTAATACGTAAATTTAGTTTCGATTCGTAATATTCGTATGGAAAAACGGTATAGGACTGTATCACTCATCGGGGAGGAACAGAACTCTCACCAGAACAGCTGGAACTTTTAACGAAAAATTTCCTTATTATTTTACAATATTCAAAACGCTGTAACCAAGATCAATACAGAGTTCACCAATGAAGGTCACCATTGAATTCCTCGTTGAAATGTACTTCAGGAATTACACTGACCTCTTGGAAAACTTTGTTAATTTCAAACAACCTCTAACTAACCTTGAACGTTAAAATTAACCCATGACTTGAGTACGTAACTGAACGTAGAATTTTCCGCTCTATCGATTGCAGATGTAAAAAAGGGGGGTTTCCATTAAAAAAAAAATTGTCCTTCAAAAAGCCATGAAGGTCAAAATGAAGGTCACCATTGTATTCCTCGTTGAAATTTTCTTCAAGAATGACCATCACTTTTTTGAAAAATATTTTACCTGAGGAAATAACCAACCGTCCCGGGACTTTGTAGACACCCTATATATGTGTGTGTGTGTGTATATATATTCAATTCGATTCGATTCGATATTGATTCCTCTAGAATCAAATCGCAGGGCCTATAACAAAGCCACCGAACGCATACTCAGGTTGCGGATAGAGTGCCCCTGTACCAGTGGTTTCTGCTGAATATGGTTACAAAAATTAATAGGCAGTCGCGGACAATTATCCAGGGGTGCTCCCGAAGGAATGAACCCCCAAGCGGAGGTTTGAAACCCGTGCGGAAAGATGAATGGCACCTGGGTGAGGTGTCTAGAACGGTGACTCTGAGATACCGGGCAAACCTCTCAGATTACGCAGCCTTATCCTTGCATGCGGAGCTCTACAAGGATGAGCGAATCCCTTTCCCTAGCTTCTCGTGGAAACAACAGTGAAAACACCAAACAAAGTTGTAGTAAGTGCGGTTCAAAGCAATAGAACGCGCAGGACTCCCGAAAATGTGTCGGCCAATAGTGCCGACCACTCTAGAGCTGGATGAGCTAATGAAGGTAGAGTCAATGCGATGGATCGGCGGAATCTCGGGACCTTTAGGTGGACGTGAGCGACTGAATCGCGACTTGCTTAAGTGCTAGGTGGCGAGTATGGCCCCTGAACGGAGATACATGGCAAGCCTGCATGCTCTGCAGTACGAGAAACATCCGGAGATATTGCAGTATTCGCATCAACGTCTGCGAAACCATGCTGAAGTGCTCCAAAAAAGGGGCTGGTTAGGGACCAAAAGACGACTGCATCTGTCAGGAATGTTACCGCCAATGTTCGAAATTTCGCGCGCGAACTTCGAGTCCGCGATCACACACTTAACAAGTCAAAGCTGCTGACCACCAGGCAGCATATTTATGAGAGAATACGGATACTATCTGACGCTGAGAGAAGTCTCGAGCGGGGGGCGAGGTTGGTCAGAGAATACAACAGTTTCTCTCTGACCCATTTCGACTGTTACAAGATCCTCCAGTTACTGTCGACCACCCGCTCAAACCAGAGGAGGCCCATATTTTCACTTTATATTTAAAGTCGGAAGAGCTAATTCCGGAGTGGTTGGTGGAAGGGCGCACAGTACTTCTTCCGAAAATGGGCAACTTAGCTGATCCGAAGAATTACAGGCTAATCAATTATCTGACACACTGTATAAGATAGTCACAGCTATCCTAAATCATACGATTGTTCGGGCAATCGGACCTGAGTGGCAAGAAATGTTTGAACAACGCGGCTCAAAGAAAAGCGTAGCAGGATGTCGGGTGTACCTGCTAATCGATAGATATGTCTGCAAAGATTCAGCATCCTACCAGCGGAACGTATCGATGGCCCGGATTGATACCTGGAAAGCTTTCGATTTGACCTCCCAGAGACTTATCATCTGTCTTTTGGAAAGCTTAAACGTTCATCCGCAAATCGTGAGGTGCATAAAGAGATTGATGTCGCTTTGGAAAAGCCGATTTACTATCTCATCTGTAAAAAATTGTGTGACAACAAGTTCACCTTTCAGAGAGGTATCTTTCAGTGCAACACCAGAAGCCCACTTCTCATGGCATCCCTGAAGACCCTGAGCTCGTCGATAGAATCGCTGTACGGCACCTTTGCGCTGGAGAGACTTATACATTCCTGGGCGTGCCACAGAGCCCCATTCAGGATGCGACATCTATACGTGACGTATACTCTATACGATACTCTCCGACGCAGATACAAACGTCTCATCTGGCAGATTTGGTCTTCCGAACTGTCGGCGAGGAACAAAGTATCTGCAACGAACATGCTTGCCGTCTCGGTAGTACTCTATTCATTTGGAGTAGTTCCGTGGACGAAGAACGAGCTCAGATCCCTTGATATCGAGACAGGAAAGGTTATTCATATGAACAAAAGCGTGCATCTTAAGTCTTCTGTTCCGCGACTGTACATCTCACGCCGTCAAGGTGGTCGCTGAATATTGAGTCTTGAATGTCTTTACAACAGGATTATTCTGTGTACAGCACATAGAGTCGCAAACGGAAGAGACCCTCTTCTTAAATTGGTCAGGAATCACGCAGCAGTGGGAAAAAGAGCGTTTCTGTACAAAGCAGCGGAGGAGGCTGCTGAAATACTCAGACTTAACTTCAGTATTAGGTGTGAGCAAAATGCATCAAATCTTATCTATCTCGAGTACTCACTCCTGAAAGCCCGGATTAAGAAAACACAAGAGAAAAACTTTCGTGAACAACTCCTCGATAAGTGGGTGCACGGTATCTTCCACAGAAATGTGGAGGATCAGTCAATGTCGTGTGAGCTAACGCTTGATTTTCTTAAATCGCCCGGATTGAAGTCTGGTACGGAGGGTTTTATTTTGGCCTGCCAAGACGGTGTCATTTCCACCTTAACATACCGTCGCCACAATTTGAGCCAAGACATTCCCGATGATAGCTGCAAGGCGTGCCATGCACACCCTGAGCATTTAGCTCACATACTATCTAATTGTCCAACTCATGCGGGAACGACCTACATCCAAAGGCACAATGCGGCACAGACTTCAACCACTTATCTCACGGTTCTTAGACGTGGTTATAGCTGAAGTTTTGCCGCGATTTCGTTGGGATCGGGTGCAGTTTTTCAGATTACAAACCCGCTTCCGGAAAAATTCTGCGGTTGTCCTTATGACAAACTTTTAATTATATATGTCTGCGCATGTGTGTATGTGTGTAACACAATAGATAAAAGACATGATAGATAACAATTCTACATTTTTAAAAAAAATTATGTTTGTTAACATGCATTATTTATTACTTCACTAAGTAAAAAGTGGATAAACAGTTAAACTTTTCACAAGAAGCTGCAACTATATAGCATTAATAAAGATGATAGTTATAAACAATACTAATTGGTTTGAATAATTATTTTTTCTAATTAGAATTAATTTTTAGCTTACCTGCGTGAAAATTAAACAAATAGTTGTAAATTTCAGAAAAAACCTTCACGCTTTACGACGGGTATATTTCAAGGAGACTATTTCAGCTCACTATGGTTCTGTTTAGCGTTGAATCCATTGAGAAACTAAACAGCATATTCCATGGGTTCAGAATTCATGATAATGAGGATGGTCAGCAAGTGACCCACCTTCTTTACATGGATGACTTGAAGCTGTACGATAGTTCAGCCCAGAATCTACTTTAAGTGATCGATGTCACAAAGCAGTTTTCCAATGATATCCACATGGATTTCGGACTGGATAAATGCTGAACAGTGCATTTAATCAGAGGGGAATTAAGGACCGCAGAGTTAGAGAACGAGATAGTAAAACGAAATGTTACGCTTTACAGTACCATCTTCCAAGCGGGTCTTGACTCCACGCCCTTAAATTGTGTCCTTAGATGGGGCCTTGAATATCAGGGCAGAAACTATAAAGGAATTAGAAATACAAGGGGGCAGAAAGCCATTCATGGCGAGCAACCCAAGACGTTAGATCAAAATGAAGTGGATAGTGAGGCATCTGATATTTGGCTAAGAAAGGGTGTTCTGTATCCAGAGACGGAAGGTTTCGTCATGGCGATACAAGACAAGGTTGTCAAAGCCAGGAATTATCACAAACATGCATTACATCAAGACGTGGTTGACCGGTGCAGATTATGTGGAGATACCAACTAATGTATCGAGCACATTATTGATGGCTGTCGCGTAATGGGTCAGAGATAATATACGCACAGACATAATGATGTAGTGGGCATCATACGTCAATCGACCTGACATCGTGATGCGAGAAAAAAAAGGTGCAAGAGCCTACATCATTTACATTGCTTGTACGATTAACCGAAATTTGCAGTCAACTTATACAACTAAGATCCACATGTATATCGAGATTAGGCATGAAGTAAGGACCACATGGAGGAATGTGAATCATGCATCTCAGTCAGTAGGGTATGGGCAGCAGCTCAGACGGCGGGTTTATTAAACACCTGTCGCATTGTAAGAAACTTTCTTCACCATGATGTATAACCAGGTTCACCCGAGTAAAAGTTTTGAATAATAATAATTATTATTATATGGTATCGCGGTAGGGCCTGGGCTTTCCTCTCATGGCTTTGACGTTTATGTTGGCGGTAGCATTGCTACTGGCAGGATTTCCCATGTTAAATAGGCTGATAACGAAGAGGAGAACGACTAAGAAGAACACCAAAACCCAAATAATAATGGATAGTATATTAAAGATATTGAAACGCTTGTCGCTTCCCGAGGATCGTCGGGGCGCCCCTGAAGCCACATCTGGGGGCCACAGGAGGCCGGACGGTGGCGATGGTGAGCTGCGAGATGGCCAGGCAGATCTCATTAATCTAACAGCTGGCCTGCAAGAACATCTGCGTCAAACGGGAAGCAGTGAAACATCAACTGTGCCTGCTGAGGATGCTTTGGCTAGCCTTAGCTATTTGCAGACAACCACCTCGACAGAAATACTGTGGGAGAGCATCAATTGGGATACCCCAATGAAAGAGGAATTGGTGCGTCTCTATTACGTAAGTGCGAACTTTGAAACGAAAATGGAAAAAGGATACAATGTAAGAACGAAATTTACTGAGAAGTATGCTTATATACAGAAAGTTGCACTAAGAGATCTTCTCGCTAAGGTGAAGGACACCAGGACTAATCTACACGTGACAGAAGGCCGTTTTATACGGTCAACCAGGAGCAATTGATGTTCTTCATCAACCTATTGATGATCCAACACCACCACATCCTCCAGAGGTGGGTGGCCTTGTACAACCAGAGATGTTATTCCCTTTTATTTTTTGGCAGAGAAATGTGGGCAAAGTGTGAGGAGAGAACAGCAGACTCTTCTTACTTAAATACCCAGAGCTAGCCACAAAAATATATTAGCAGAATCTGGCAGATCATATACGCTCAATATCTGTAAACAGATTGTTTTCGCCTGTTTAAATAGCTGCTATTAAAATTGAAATGGAACAGCAGCTTTCTGTTGATAAACTCGCCTTGGTCATTGAGATACAGGACACGGTTGTCAGCACCACGAATTATTGCAAACACGTGTTACATCAGGACGTGGTTGACCGGTGCAGATTATGTGGACATACCAACGAATCCATGGAGCACATTATTGATGGCTGTAGCGTAAAGGCTCAGAGAGAATATACGCATAGACATAATGATGTAGCGGGCATTATTCATCAACAACTTGCCCGAATCCTAGGACTTCTAAATGAATGGATGCCTTTCTATAGATACATTACAGTGCCCGTTTTAGAAAGCGAAGATTACATCTTATATTGGGATGTTACTATCCAAACAGATCATTACAGTATTGGCAGCAGCTTAAAAGGCGCTTTTATTAAACACCTGTCGCATTGTCAGAAACTTTCTTGACCATCAAGAAGCAAGATACTAAAAACCTGTAGAGTGGTAGGTGGTAGCTCTAAGAAAGCATCCAGAGGTTACAATTGTCACCTTCAACGCTAGCGGCCGCTTGTAATTGTATGCCCACAACATCATCGCAGGAGGTCTCAAAGATCGTATTGGGTTGTTTTATAACATCCTAATCTCATCAGTCACTTGACTTAGCCCGTGGCTGTGATGTATAACCGGATTCATCCGAGTAAAAGTTTTAAATAATTGTTGCATAAAATTTGTATAAATATGTTTTTTTTTTTGTAAATGTCACTGGAACATTCATGTAAGATTCCGATTTTTCAAATTACATGAATGTGATAACATTTTAATTTCAAAGTATTTCCTCATTAAAATTTAGCTCTGAAATAGGCGGTTACTCTTTCTGCTCTTGACAAGAGTACTTCGTGCATCTTCGTGGCTCTCGCAGATATTTGACATAAAAGTCTCGACATCAATTCCGAAAAAGTTGACATGGTTTCGTAGCACACAGTTTCTTCTTCTTACTAATACTTCGTGACTTTATCATTATTTTATTATTAAAAAGACCAGGCATAACCTTAAAGTGAAATATATAATTTTAAAGTAGTATGTAAGTATAACTGTTTTACATATTTGAGATCTGTAATTATTTATTAAAAATTAGTTATTTAATATTTCCTATTTGATCTTTCCTTGTATATTTACTTTATCATTCTCTTATTACTAAGAAGATTTGTGTATAGTTCTATTCGTGGGAGTTATTGCCAGTTACTATTTGAGAAGTGTATAAATTGTTCATAAGTTTAATTTGTGTAAAACTTCTATTTTAATGAAACCCTCGCAAATAGTACAATATTTATTGTAGAGAATATTTTTAGAAACACAATAAGCCACGTTAATAATAAACAATAAATATGTACAAAATTACAATTGTTATCTATACAAAAAATAGAAATTTCAAACATCAATCAAGCTCTTTTATATTTACAATGAACAATTGAATTCTTAACTAACACGGAAACACAATACTTACTACAAAATTGATTTTCGAACGTGTTTAAAACTCATTGTATGATGCTTTAAAGCCAAAATTAGTTTCTGAAGACGATTCTGGAAAAAATTTCTTCTACTTCGCGTTTAATGACATTCTTAGTAAAAAAAGTAAATTTTGGAGTTGTTTTAAAAATAATTCACTAAAGATTCTTTAGAGAAAAAATGTACCTTTTAAATCGTCTTTAGATGTAATTTGCATTTTATTCGAGGAAAAGGAATATTAAAGTAGTTTAGAAAAAAAGTACTTCAAATGAAAACAATATAACATTTAAATATAATATAAAATACAAAAATAATATATAAAATTAAAACATTATAACATGCACGTCACAAGAATCTATCGGATTCCAACCTAGCGTTCGGCACCGGTCATATATATACTGCCGAAAAAATGTTAAATATTAATTTTAAAATTCAAATGAGTTGAGTATTTTTATGTTAGTTTTTATTGTTGCAATGAAAAAATGGTTAGTTTCGATAGTTCGACCAATCTTTAAATCTTAATGACCGTGAAAAATGTGCATTACAAGTTAAAGACACTTATGCCTGTTCAGCTCCGAAAGTAGAAAATTGGCGAAAGCGATTTTTTCTCGAAAAAGTATTATGGAATTCCTTTTTTATAAATGTCGAAACATTATTCATACAATTCTTCTCGGTTCACAAAATTTTTCACGGTCATTGAAATTTAAAGATTCGTAATCTCGAATTATTTACGAGTACATGTATAAAATGGAAGCTGTTAACATAAATAACATAAATAACATAAATCATACAGTTGAAAAATAGAAAAATATATAAAACGACGCTATCACTTTCAGTACATAAAGTGTTGTTTTAAAATCTTTTTAAATAATCCTCAACATTATTATTTTTTAAATAAAAAATAACTTTAAATTTCCACATGAATCTTAAGAAAATTTTGTAATTATTTACAAATTTTTCAAAATCCTGCAAAAGTTTGAAAATTTTATTTCAAAAGCGTTAAAAAATTGTATTTTCTTTTGCATGTTTTGAAATCTTCTCATGTTTTTCATCGTTTTCAAAATTTTAGCGAATTTTTTTTCTTTTAAGAGACTCTTTTTAAACTTTAGTTAAGGGCATGTGACAGAGAAATTCCTATATTACCGACCTCACTTTATCAGTTCATTAACAATTTTTTGGAACCTAAGAAGTTGTTTTGTAATTAAAATATCGAGCGGAAACTTTGGAAAATGTATTAGAATACAGTGATGTAAGTTTGGCTACTTCATTTGGGTAGCAACTTCACTGAAAATGATTTCCGACCAAATTAAAACTGGAAGCCTGTTTCACATCTTTTTTCTGAACATGCACATCTTTTGAATGTTAAACTTTTTTATACATAAAATATCATAATATACATAATATAATAAAAGATGTAAATAAAATATTTTAACTAAATCTTATCCGGCACGCAACAAAGGACTCGGCTATCAAATCCATCGGCATCAAGCGGTAACGGTTTTCGTGATGTGCACGGAAATCCGAACCCTGGCGGCCACTAGACGAGGCAATGGGAAGTAGACGGCCGCGTACTATTATGATTATATTTAGTTCGCAGACTAACTATACGCACGCTGCTGTCGACAGCGGATGAATGGGACAAGAGAAGGTTGACTTTTGAAGTCGTAAGCATCGACGGTCTAACGTATATGCGCATTTGACGCCATACGCACGTTGTCAGCAACGGTCGCAGCGAGAAAACGAAAAATGCCATATAGCGAAACTGTTTGGATAGTTGACAAAAACATGCGTATGATGTCAAATATACATATATGTTCGAAATTTGACCTGAAAAACTGTGAAAAACTTGTATTTGCAAATTTT
>NC_046665.1:17635981-17637006 GCF_010883055.1 Belonocnema kinseyi | reverse complement strand
ACAAATTAACCGTTAGTCAATGAAGTTTCGATGCATACTCTCATTGTTGTATATACATTCAACGTGCTTATGATTGTGAGGCCATTTTAAATATGTGCGTTTCGGGGATTTGTGAGACAACAAATTTGGGGAGTTATGAGACACTATTTTTTTATGTTTTGACGCACTGTTCAACATGAATTGTATAAAGTTTATTCTGTTTTGAATGTCTTATGAAATTTTTCATGAAATTTAATGTTTTATATTGACTTTTTCTTTTTTTGTAGATTTCGTACTCATCATGCCGCGTCATAAATATGTTATTGAGTCAAGAAAACCAACGATCGATGCAAATGCATTAGTGGCTATGGTCAAGGAAATTTTAATTGAAAAGAAAGCACTACGGTCCGTCGCTCGAGCGTATAATATAGATAAAGCAAGATTGTTTCGCTACATCTCAAAACTAAATGATTCAAACCTGGATCCATCGACGGCTTCTGAGGAAAAATTAATTGAGTTTCTGTTATCACTCAGTACCACATCTGGTGGTAGAACGGTTAGATCACGTTATCTTACATTTATTTATTACCTACTATTTTTATCCGGCTTTTGTTTAATCTTGTTTTTTTTTCAGATCTTCAGTGAAGAGCAAGAAAAACAATTGATGACATATCTTCTGGAAGCAAGCAAAATCTACTATGGCTTGAGCATAAATGAATTAAAAATTTTAACGTATGAGTTGGCAAAAAAACTTGGCGTTGATTATCCTAAAGCATGGGACGAACATAAAAAAGCGTCATACGACTGGTACTATGGGTTTATGCATCGCCATCCAAATTTATCATTGCATACACCGGAACAAATCAGCGCCAATAGAGCGAAGGCCTTTTCCAGAGCCAATGTAAATGCTTTCTTCGGAAATCTCGGTGCTGTTTTTGACCAAAACACATATGAGCCACACCGTATTTGGAATGTTGACGAAACAGGATGTCCAACAGTGCCGACGAAGGCGGTGAAAGTAATCGCAGAAAAAGGATCACGCCGAA
>NC_046665.1:17630493-17635881 GCF_010883055.1 Belonocnema kinseyi | reverse complement strand
TGACGCCTACTTCCCATTGCGTTGACCGCCCCTGTGCACACCTTAAATGAACATTGATTGTGCATATACTGTGCTTGCGTTCCTAGCGACACATCGTGCAGCTACAGTGGACCCTCACGCATTGTTATCTGGGGTATATGTAACGTTTAAATGGTACAAATAACATTGAAAATGAAAAAATTCAGTTTATGAAAAAACGACAGAAGTTGCAGTGAAATGTTTAATATCAAATTTTATTTTTACCGAATGTGCATTTTTTCAACGATACAATGAAACTATGTTTGTTCTAATACCAATGCATGTTATGAATTGTAATAATATACATTTATAGAAATAATATACAATTTCAGAGACAAACTCGAGTGCGCAGCTCGAGATACGTGATGAGAATTTGTTCGTGAAAGCGGAAGGGGTTTTAACAAAAAAGAATTCACAATCACCAGATTACTGTTGTTGATGCCATTTCGGAATAAATTATTATAAGAATTATAAGCGGGAAATGCCATGAATGAGCTAAACATGTGATTTTTGTAACTATGAGCCTTATGCGCTATTTAGATTATAATAGTGCTTATGCACTATTTAGATTATAAAACATATAGATAATTAGCATGAATGTCTAATTGCGTCCAAATTTTTAGGCCGCATGGTTGAAAATATATTTTATATTTTTGTTTGTGCATATCTGCAGAGAGCCTGCTCACTTTTGTTAAACTTCAGTCAGCAGACTCGCCGCGGGGAGATGAATGATACGTATTGCACTGTCAGTGACTTGCGTCCTATGGTCAGAATCGGTGGTGGGCCTAGCTGGCTTGCGTCCTCGCCCTCCGTTCCTTCTTTCCCTTTTCACTCGTCGCTTCACTCATTTTCCTTTGCCTCTTAATTCCCGAATTTCCCCTTCGCACTTTTTCCAGGGACAGGATTGGCAGCGTTTTCTACTATAGTAATTTATACTTTTAATGCTGGCCTGTTTAAAAGATTTAGGGAAATATGTATTGTCAGTAATAAAAAGGCAATAATATCAGGTCTGAGGTCTCACCTCGAACGCATGTCGCTATATTCTCGCTATGTCTCGCATTGCTAAGACTAGCACGTAATACTCATCTATTTTCTACAATATTTACAGTGTTTACACGTACTTTCTCTCTTATTACAATCTTTCCTTCTCCATTCCCCTTCCTCCTTACTTCTTTTCTTCTGCATCTTAACCGACACGCCTTTCACCCATCCTACTGCCCTTTTGTCACCGCTTTCATGCAACAATACCTCCATGGTTATCCCACTCCCTTCCACCTCTTCACACTTCTCCAACCAGTGCTCAACTGTTGCACCCCCCCCCCCTCTCCCGCACAATGCACGCATTCTCTTCTCTCTAGAAAGCCAGAATCTATTAAAATCCCATGCAACCGGATCTCATTCTCGCTATAAGTTCCTGACTTCCTTGCTCTCCTTTCTCACACAAATATTGCGCTTTCTCCCTTGAAATAATCCACACAAATTTCCCGTTAAATCTTGACTCTTATTCTCTCCTCTCCTTCTGCCTTTTCTTTCACCATGCCATTATTTCGAATCAACTCATATACCTTCCTTCCTTCCTCGTGCATCCTTCTCAATTCATCCAATATACAAATATTTTTATCTTAAAAATTATTTGTGACGTTTAAAATTTCTAAATTATTATTGTTTGAATTTAAAATAACAATAATTGAAAAACCGTATATATTTCTGGATAAAAGTTTCTTATAATTATTGTTATTTGAAATTGAAACGATAATTTCTTTAACTTTAAAAAATAATTTTGTTTAAAAAATAATTGATTATTGTACTTTTAATGAATAAATAGTATTCATGAAAAACTTGACTGTTTAAGTCGGGTGTTGTATTATTTTTGTATTTTTTTATTCGGATATTTTACAATTCGGGAATTGTATTATTCGAAAATGTTATTTTCATGGATTTTTTTAATTCGGGAATTTTACAGTTTCGGGATTTTTAGTCGTCTCAAATCTTTGTGAAATGTTTGGCATATCTTTAAAATATTAAAAATCTCTCAAATCGGTTGGAATCTTTGATATCTTCTGAAATATTTTGAATTATTTTATTTTTTGAAATCTGAAGTTTAGAAAGAAATAGTGAAATCCTTAAAATGTTTGGAAAATTAATTGAAAACCTTTGAAATCTGTGTAAAATCTTTGAAATATTTAGTGATCTAAAATCTTTAAAAATTTTTTAAAGCCTCTGAGAAATTTACTGAAATAACCTTTAAAAATCTTTTTGAAATCGATGCGTAATTTTGTTAAATTACCTACCCCTGCTCCTTTCATGTCAAGTCCGCCACTCGAGAATTCTTATTCCATAAGTAGAGTGTATCAACACTGCATGACAAATTATAAGGCGTAACCGTCGTCTACCTTTGTCCGTCTCACTGTATTCCTCTGACCGTGCGGGGGGTCTGATTCGGTGTGATTTAGCTCGGATGTTGGTCATAATTTCGCTCTCTCTCTTTCCTTTACCAATGTATGGCATATTATGATACGTTAATGTGAAACGAAGAAGGGGTATCCAGCTCGGTCACCATACTTCCTAAACTTATCTGGAACGCGGATACCATGGAGCCCAGCAACGACAATTTTGAGTTGCCCGGCTGCATGGGGTCCACCGTAACACATGCTAGATAGTTCAGTTCTCTACCATAGAAATAAATTTTAACCAAAATAGATACTCTTTTTGAAAAAAGAATTTTTTAACCAAAATAGATGAAATTTCTACTAAAAAAAATTTTCATTTGGGCAAATATGCAATTAATATTTACTTAAATTTTTCACCAGAATGACGTTGCAGGTATCAACAGAAAAAATAAGCAAAGCTTTGTTTATACCAATGTCAAAACTGTAGAAGAACCAGAAAGATCGTGATGCAATGAGAAAAATTCTTATGTAAAAAATGATTCCGATGAAGTAGACGAATCGAGGAAAAACATTGAATCCGAAGAAGAAAATGATTCCTATGAATATAGTGATGAATCGGAGCATCACGAAAATGACGACAATTACATCTCAGGTAAAGGCAAGGACCCATTGCTTGCGTATTGTAACGATGTGCAAGGGTTAATGGATGAACTGAAATCAGGTGTTTACAAGTATGAGGAGTGGAGACTTTTGATTGATTCTTCTAAACGAAGCCTCAAGGGAGTATTACTTGACAACACGAATAAATTCGCTCCTATACTGATAGCTCATTCAACTGTGTTTAGGAAAACGAACCGAAATCTCAAATTTGTTTTAAAAAAGATCAAGTATTCAGAATTTAATTGGAGGATTTGAGGATTCGAGCCAGGTTTGCAAAATATTAAGCAAACCCCGTTAGTCAATCCACACAGAGTACTTCTACCTCCTCTTCATATTAAATTGGATCAGATGAAGCAATTTGTTAAGGCTCTTAACAAAGAAGGCAAATGTTTCTTATATTTAAAGCAACAATTTCCAAATATTTCAGAAGTAAAAGTGCATGAGGGTGTTTTTAATGTACCACAAATCCGCAAAATGTTGAACGATCAGAATTTCTTCAAAGTTACGAACAAAAAAGAAAAAGCTGCGTGGACGAGTTTCAAAAACGTCGTGGAAAACTTTCTCGGTAATCATAAAAGTGAAAACTTCAAGAAAATAGTAGCTGATCTGGTGAAAAACTTTGGAAAGCTTGGTTGTTTGATGAACCTAAAGTTGCACTTCTTGGATTCTCACATAGATTACTTTACAATGAATTTGGGGGATTACAGTGAGGAGCAGGGTAAAAGATTCAATCAAGACATAAAGAAGATGGAATGCAAGTGTCAGGGAAGTTGGCATGTGAATATGTTAGCAGATTACTGTTGGACATTGCAAAGAGAGGTTGTTCGAAAAGGAGTAAAATGTCACAGAAACCTCCTGCATAGGTCCTTCGAGAATAAAAGAACAAGAAATCACAGGGAAAAAAATCTTCTTTTACATGTCAGGGATAGTTTTCGGTGTTTAAATTCATTTTTTGCAGGTTATGATGGAATGCGACCCCGACGAGCCAAATGACCTTTCAATTTGGACTCAGCGACCCTGAAAACATATAACCGCTTTTCTTGCTGGGTGTTTCTATGAATGTTCCAATTTCGATCATTTTTTTAGGTTAGAAAATTGAGGTGTAGAAATGTTTATCTCGTCTGGGGGATAATACTTTTTTTCGTATGCCTGTTTAATTAATGTATGACGGTGTCATGAATAGAAAATTTGTTCGCAATAAAATTATCTTTGTAGTGAAGTTTGTTACATTCTTAGCGATTTTTTTTCACTGACTTACTCTATCTTTTGTAGAGAGGTAAATATTTTTGAAACCTATAGTAAGTCAGTCCATATAACTTTCTATAAACATACAATGTTCCAGAGATGTTTTAAAAACGTATTTACAACATAAAACGTTTGCAAAGCGTTATTTGGTATGACTTATGAGAGTTTTTAAAACGTTCAAATAATGTATTTTGACTTGTACGTCCAAGTAACGTGTTTAGGATGTTCCAATTATGTTCTTAAATTTCGTGTACACTGGGTAGTGAAATTTTCAAACTAAAATGTAATATTTGATATTTTAACAGAAAAACGTCATTTTTTGCACAGTAAATGCCGAGAAAAGGCTTTTTTTATATAATATGTTTAAAAAGTTAGTACCAGGGGTCAGTATTTTTGGAATGCTTAAAATTGGAGTGAATATAACGTATCTCTTAAATGGAATGAGATACGCTAAAACAGACAACATTTTTAAATTCAATTTCAAAATAGTGTATTATTATAAAAGTTATAATTATAAATATGTATAACGAGAAAATTCATAAATTAAACAGAAGTGTTAAGAATTTTAAGAAAATTCTAAAACGGGAGACGGTTTGGTTGGGACCAGGTACTGTAAATAACTGCCCGTCCGGTACGTGACGAATACAATAGGAACATTATATGACCATCCCATCACTCCAAAGTGCGGCTTAGGTGCTGAACATCAGAACAAACAGCCACTGAAAAACCCACTGGCGGCCCAGTGCCGTTCGCCAGTGCTTTTTCAGTGCTTTTTCATCGCCAGCGTCACACAATTTTCGCTATTAAATGACTGTATTCGTACGTGCAATTATTATCAATTGGCGATTTACCAAAAAAAATGTATTTTCAACAAAAAAGTTGTTAACTGGAACGTAAAGGTAACAAAATTTGTAGGGGAGATTGGGGAGTTGTGAGACATGGGGAGTTGTGAGACAGCGCCATCTTTCATAAAATTCAGCAAGTTCGACGTCGGTAATGATTGCCATCTTTGTTTTCCAACGCAACCTCACTTTTCAGCTCGAATTCATCTTGTAAACATGCTTTGGGAGCGTCG
>NC_046665.1:17628564-17630393 GCF_010883055.1 Belonocnema kinseyi | reverse complement strand
CATACTCTTCGAAGATTCTCATCATTAGGTTCATCCCCTTCTCATCATCTGCTAATAGAACTACATCGTCCGCGTATGCGAGAGAGTATAGTTTGCTATTACCCAAAACCGTTCCTCCTTTCCCTTTCTCCTTTAGCTTCTCCTCTAACTCTGCCAATAGGATATTAAATAGTAACGGACTCAAAGGGCACCGTTGCCTTAGACCTCGGCTTGTCCAGAAAACCTGCCCTTTTTTCTTTCCTATTTTCACCCTAATCCTGGTTTTAGTAAAAATTTCCTTTATCCTCTCCACTAACTTTTCCTCTACACCCCTCTCTTTCATTGCCTGCCATAGTACTTTTCTATTCATTGAATCAAACGCTGCTTTGAAATCTACAAACAAAGCGACTAGTCTCCCTTTCTTTCTCCCCAAATTTCTGTTAACTAAATAGTTAAGTACGTAGATGTTTTCTATAGTTCCTATTCCTTTTCTAAATCCCGTCTGATTATGTGGGATACTTTCTTTTTGTTCTATCTGACTCTCCAACCTATTTCTTAAGATTTCTGCATATATTTTATAGCCAACTGACATGAGAGTGATCCCTCTATATTCCTCTACCTTCTTTCCTTCCCCTTTCTTGATAAGCGGTACCACCAGTCCCGTCGTCCACTCTTCCGGTCAACCTTTCCCTTTCCATACCTTGTTGCAGATCTTCCACATCCCATCCCTAATCCCTTCTATTCCAAACTTGATCGCTTCGTTCTCCATCCCATCTTCTCCTGTCGCCTTCTTTCTTTTAAACCTATTTACTGCTTCATCCACTTCTTTTCTTGTTATCTCGTTCCCTTCCTCCATTTCTCCTTAGACTATCCTACACTTTTCCCCTTTGATCTTATTTTGCTCTCCCCCTAATAGACCCTTAAAATAATCCGTCCATTCCTCCATTTCTATTTCTTCGTTAACGCCCTTCCTTTCCCCTCTATCCCTATTTATCACATCCCACACCCTACCTTCTTTGATCGCTTTTTCTACCTCTGCTTTATATTCTTCCTTTCCCCTCTGTCTTTTTATTTCCAGCCTCTCTTTCCCCCTACTCTTTCTTTATTAGTACCCAGCTCATCCTTCACCTTTTCAATGGACCCCTTCAACCTTTCAACTAACGAGTCTATTCCCTCCTCTTTTTCATACCTAACCTTCTCCTTTTCCATCTTTTGTTTAAACTCGTTTAATTTATCTACCCCCCCAGATTCCCATTTTCGTGTTTCGTTCGCACTCTTTTTCCTTTCTCCCTCTGCCGCGCTTACTGACGCCTCTTCTTAGTGTAACTATGACCGGGAAGCGCTCGGACCCTATCTCACTCCCTACCTTCATACTCCCTATCATATGCCGCATTCCTTCTTCAGCCAAGATGTAGTCTATTACTGTTGCTCCCTTTCCTATGAATGTGATCTCCCCTTCCTCATCTCCTTTCATATTGCCATTGCGTATAAACCATCCTGTTTCTCCTATCATGTCTAGTAACTTCCTCCCCTCCAAGTCCGGCTCTCTATGTTTGGAGTTCCTTATAAATGCCTCCTTTTCTTCATCCCATAACCCTCCCCCTTGTTCTCCAGTCCATGCATTTAAGCCCCCCCCCCCCCTATTAAAACCAATTCTTCCTTTTCCTCCATCCACCTCCTTATTACTCTCCAGCCTTCCTCTTCCCCTCTTCTTCTATATACGCACACCACTGCTATTTCTACTTTCTCAATTATAATTTTTCTTATCATTGTTCCATCCTTTTCCTCCATGTTCCCACCTTTTCTCCCTTTTACTGCTAATTCTTTTTTCACCCCTGACACCATGCCGC
>NC_046665.1:17623828-17628464 GCF_010883055.1 Belonocnema kinseyi | reverse complement strand
GATAAGCCATTATACAGGGATATTTTCATATTTCGCGCCTTTAAAATAGAATTCGGATCGGCCATTCGGCCAAGTCCGTTCATCTTCGGATCAAGTTTATCATAATTTCCAAAGTTGCGTTTGAAACTTCACATGGATACAAGTATCAAAACAACATTGGTTGTGTTACATAGTAATTACAAATAATAAAAGTGTTTAATTAATAATGAAGTGAGGCATGTGACCTGAGAAGTAAACGTCAGTTTTCTTCTGTGCCAATAATATTATAGAATGGCTGCTGACTGACAAATACTATAAAATGGTAATAATATTCTGCGATTTTAGTGAAAAGGTGAATCCGAACATAACCTCGAAATAATGACAGATCGGCCTGGCATGTTTATTATACTTTCGATTGATTATTCTTTACCAAAGAAATGTTTTGTAGTTTTGTATATTTACAAAATATACAGTCTCGGCAGTAATAATTTAAACAATAATTACTTAATATTAATTTAACAAACATGACTTATTAATGATTTTAATAAGTAACACTTTATTCCTGAAATTAATAACTGATTTCCATTGTTTTTTTCACAGATCGATCATAGATGAAATACACATCAGAAAATTCAGATGGATTTTGTGCATTTCAGCTGGTTCATTTCAATGAACATTATTGGAAAACCGTTATCTCTAGACCTTATCCCAAGACTGGAGATTGATTAGCCTAGAATTAATTCTAGTTCAATCTGTTGGTATAGAGAAGTATCAAAAAAATATCTTAAGGTAATTTATCTTATCTGAATTTTTATTAATAAAATATTCAGACATTTTTTTGTATTTTAGGAAATGTTTTATCTGGATCTCATACTAAAATTTGGTTTGATCAACCGCTAAAATAAATTAGAGACTCGTTGGTGATCGAATTGTTTCAGATATAAATCTATAAAAGATATTTTAGGCCAGAATTGTTATTCCAATTTTTTCAGAAATTATTCTATTTGAAAAAATGCTATCTTTGGATCTGATTTCCAAATTTTCATTCAATCATTCTGGAAAATTCACTTTAATTCATTTTGATGGCATAGGTTTATCAAAAAGATATCTCGAAGAAATTTAACTTGCCTGAATTTTAATGAATAAATTATTCAGGCATTTTTCTGTATTTTAGAAAAATTTTTCTCTGGACCTCATCATAAAATTTAGTTGACTCATCCAATAAAATAAATTAGAGACTCGTTGGTGATAGAATTGTATCAGAAATAAATCTAGACAAGATAATTTAGGCTAGAGTTCTTATTCCATTTTTTTAGAAATTATTCCTTTTTTCGAAATTGCTATCTCTGGATCTGATTTTCAAACTGGCATTCAATCAGCCTCGAAAATTAATTCTAATTAATTTTGATGGCCTAATTTTACCAAAAAGATATCTCAAAGAAACTTAACTTGCGTGAATCTTAATTAATAAATTATTCAGGGATTTTTTTGTATTTTAGAAAATGTTTTCTCTGGACCTCATCATAAAATTTAGTTTAGTGAACCAATAAAATAAATTAGAGACTCGTTTGTGATAGAATTGTATCAGAAATAAATCTGGACAAGATAATTTAGGCTAGAGTTGTTATTCCATTTTTTTAGAAATTATTCTATTTTCGAAATTCCTATCTCTGGATCTGATTTTCAAACGGGCATTCAATCAGCCTCGAAAATTAATTCTAATTAATTTTCATGGTATAGTTTTATCAAAAAGATATCCCGAAGAAATTTAATTTTCCTGAAT
Organism: Belonocnema kinseyi; assembly: GCF_010883055.1. Classification (NCBI taxonomy): domain Eukaryota; kingdom Metazoa; phylum Arthropoda; class Insecta; order Hymenoptera; family Cynipidae; genus Belonocnema; species Belonocnema kinseyi. The sequence goes on along the minus strand of NC_046665.1, from coordinate 17,626,702 downwards.
TTAAATTAATGAAATATTTAGGGATTCTGAAATAAAATTTACGGAATTGGTGTCTTCATTTCTAATGGCATAATTTGAGCTTAAACGATAACTCAATGAAATACTTTAAAATAACATTTCGAGTAAATTTCAATTACACTAAAAGATTTGTATTTTCTGACAAGATACCAATAATGTATGAATTTAATATTTAGAAATGATAAAATACATAATTATAGCAAAACTTATGAAAAAATTGAAATACAAATTCTGGCACAAAATATCGCTTCTGCGTTTATTTCTGATACACTAACAAGTCTCTAATTTATTTTATTGGTTAGTTAAACCAAATTTTAGGATGAGGTCCAGAGAAAACATTTTCTAAAATACAAAAAAAAATCCATAAATATTTTATTAATTAAAATTCAGACAAGTTGAATTTCTTCGAGATATCTTTTTGGTACACCTATACCATCAAAATGAATTAGAATTAATTTTCAAGGCTAACTAAATGCCAGTTTGGAAATAAGACCCAGAGATAGCAATTTCGAAAGTAGAATAATTTCTAAAAAAAAAATGGAATAACATTTCTGGCCTAAAATATTTTGTGTAGATTTATTTCTGATACAATTCTATCACCAAAGACTCTCTAATTTATTTTATTGGTTGATCAAACAAAATTTTAGGATGAGGTTCAGAGAAAGCATTTTCTGAAATACAAAAAATTCCCTAAATATTTTATTAATTTAAATTCAAGGAGTTAAATTTCTTTGAGATATCTTTTTGATAAACCTATGCCATCAAAACGAATTCGAATTAGTTTTCGAGGCTGATTAAATGAAAATTTGGAAATCAGATCCAGAGATAGCATTTTTTCAAATAGAATCATTTCTAAAAAAATGGAATAACAATTCTAGCCTGAAATATCTTGTCTAAATTTATTTCTAATACAATTCTATTACTAACGAGTCTCTAATTTATTTTATTGGTCGACTGAACCAAATTTTAGAATGAGTTTCTGAGAAAACATTTTCTAAAATACAAAAAAAAATCCCTAAATATTATATTAATTTAAATTCAGGCAAGTTAAATGTCTTCAAGATATCTTTTTGACAAAGCTATACCATCAAAAGGAATTAGATTTACTTTTCGAGGCTGATTGAATCCCAGTTTGGGAATCAGATCAAGAGATAGCATTTTTCAAAAATAGAATAATTTCTAAAAAAATTGGAATAACATTTCTGGCCTAAAATATCTTGTCTAGATTTATTTCTGATACAATTCCATAACCAACGAGTCTCTAATTTATTTTATTGGTTGATTAAACCAAAATTTAGGATGAGGTCCAGAGAAAACATTTTCTAAAATACAAAAACTCCATGAATATTTTATTAATTAAAATTCAAGCAAGTTAGATTTTTTCAAGATATCTTTTTGACAAAGCTATACCATCAAAATGAATTAGAATTAATTTTCGAGGCTGATTGAATGAAAATTTGGAAATCAGATCCAGAGATAACATTTTTTCAAATAGAATAATTTCTGAAAAAATTGGAATAACAATTCTGGCCTAAAATATCTTGTCTAGATTTATAACTGAAACAATTCGATCACCAACGAGTCTCTAATTTATTTTAGTGGTTGATCAAACCAAATTTTAGTATGAGATCCAGAGAAAACATTTTCTGAATACAAAAAAATCCCTGAATATTTTATTAATTAAAATTCAGGCAAGTTGAATTTTTCCGAGATATATTTTTGATAAACCTATACCATCAAAATGAATTAGAATTAATTTTCGAGGCTGATTGAATGCCAGTTTGGAAATCAGATCCAGAGATAGCATTTTTCAAATATAGAATAATTTCAAAACAATAAGAATAACATTTCTGGCCTGAAATATCTTGTCTAGATTTATTTCTGATACAATTCTATCACCAACGACTCTCTAATTTATTTTATTGGTTGATCAAACAAAATTTTAGGATGAGATCTGGAGAAAACATTTGGTAAAATACAAAAAAATCCCTAAATATTTTATTAATTAAAATTCAGACACGACAAATTATCTCGAGATATTTTTTTGGTACACCTATACCATCAGATTGAATTAGAATTAATTTTAGGCTGCTCAATCCCCAGCCTTGGGATAAGGTCTAGAGGTAATGATTTTTTAATGTTGTTCATTAAAATGAACCAGCTAGAATGAACAAAATCCATCTGCATTTCCTGATGTGTACTCGTATTTCATCTATGATCGATCTGTGAAAAAAAACAGTGGAAATCAGTTATTAACTTCAGGAATAAAGTGTTACATATTAAAACGCATATATCAAATGCATATATCAAAATGCATTTTCCACGATATTGTAAACAATTTTCGTTTTTTACTGTCCCTTTTCAGGATCACCCGTTTAGCTCTGTCCTACTCCCTTGCTTTCCCTTACTTCGTCCAATTTCTTCATCCACATCACTCCCTGTCGACTATCATCCAAGATCCATCTTACACACTCATCCACACTCAGCTGTCTCTCTTCCTCTCCTGTACATCTCTCTAATACATGTGCCCATGACTCCATTTCGTATCCACATACTCTCCAAAAATTCTCCTCTTCATTCATCCAATATCTGCATGCTCTCACTACTTCTCCCATTCTGAACCGTACAACCCTACTCCATTTTTCTTCCTTTTTTATTTTTTGCAGATATTCCGGTTCCGTCAACCCTTTGACAATCATATACCATCTATTGTACCTCGAATCTATAATCTTTGTCCATCTCTCTTCTCCTTGGTTAACCAATAGCTCTAACTCTATGTCCTGCCACTCCATAACCCCTTCTCGAATATTACACACCCTTCTCATTTTTCTCCTTTCTACCTCCCATTTTGAATTT
>NC_046665.1:17616887-17623728 GCF_010883055.1 Belonocnema kinseyi | reverse complement strand
TCATAAGGACAACCGCAAGATTTCGCCGGGAGCGGGTGCTAATCTGAAAAATTGCACCCGCTCCCAGCGAAATCGCGGTAACATTTCAGCCACAACCACGTATCACGACCGTGAGATAGGTGGTTACAGTCTGTAACGGAATCAATACGCCGATCCGGCAAAAGTTTCGTGCACCCTCAGAACACGGAGTGATCCAGGGACTACCGCCTTCTGCATTTTCCCGCAAGTGTTTTAGCATATTGTTAACACGTACGGATACTTTTCAGGCTATTAACGAGTGAAAGCTTGGCACCTCTAACAGGGCCGATGCTATAACAGAATATTCCGGGTACAATCATTGCAAATCCCTTATAAGGTCTCGATATCTCTCTTTCTTTTCATTCTCCTTGGCTATGATGTTTTTGTCAGCTAGTCCGAAAATTCGATAACGAACATGGTTCGTTTCTCGAAGTTAAGAAGAACCATGTCTGGTCTCGTGTGTGCAACAGAAACAATTGTCGAGAATATAAAGTTCCAGTATATGCGGTACTTCCCATTCTCGACAATTGACTCGATTTCCCTAGGAGCATTTAAAGGAGCGATATTAAGATTAATACCGTAAGAGTGACAGAGATGGTAATAAAGAACTCTTAGTGCCGCATTGTGCCTTTGGATGTAGGTCGTTCCCGCATGAGTTGGACAATTATAAATGCTAAATGCTCGGGGTGTACATGGCACGCCCTGCAGCAATCATCAGGAATGTCTTGGCTCAAAATGTGGCGACGTTATGTTAAGTTGGAAATGACACCATCTTGGCGGGCCAAAATAAAACCATGCGTACCAGACTCACACAAAATTGACTGATCCTCCACATTTCTGTGGAAGATGCCGTGCATCCTCTTATCGAGGAGCTGTTCACGAAAGTTTTTCTCTTGTGATTTCTTAATCCGGGCTTTCAGGAGTGAGTACTCGAGATAGACAAGATTTGATGCATTTTGCTCACACCTAATACTGAAGTTAAGTCCGAGTGTTTCAGCAGCCTCCTCCGCTGCTTTGTACAGAAACGCTCCTTTGCCCACTTCTTCGTGATTCCTGACCACTTTAAGAAGAGGGTCTCTCCCGTTTGTGACTCTATGTGCTATATCCAGAATAATCCTGTTGTGAAGACATTCAAGACTCAATATTCCGCGACCACATTGACGGCGTGAGATGCACAGTCGCGGAACGGAAGACTTAAGATGCATGCTTTTGTTCATGTACATAACCTTTCTTGTCCCAATATCAAGAGATCTGAGCTCGTTCTTCGTCCATGGAACTACTCCAAATGAATAGAGTACTACTGGGACGGCAAGCGTGTTCGTTGCAGATACTTTGTTCCTCGCCGACAGTTCGGAAGACCAAATCTGTCGGTTGAGACGTTTGTATCTGCTTCGGAGAGTATCCTTTATAGATGTCACATCCTGAATGCGGCTCTGTGGCACGGCCAGGTATGCATAAGTCTCTCCAGTGCAAAGGTGTCGTATAGCGCTTCCCTCAACGAGCTCAGGATCTTCAGGGATGCCATTAAGTTTTCCTCGGTTCAAATAAACCTTGGCGCATTTGTCTTACCCAAATTCCATTCCAATTTCCTTAGTATATTGTTCGACAATCCCTAGAGCTAGATGTAGTTGCTCTTTGTTTTTAGCATAGATCTTAAGATCGTCCGTGTAAAATACATGAGTGACCTTTTACTTTCGATCTGCAGGTTTGCCGCACAAGTATCCGTCGGAATGGCGAAGTGCTAGAGATAGTGGCAATAATGTAAGGCAAAAGAGGAGTGGGCTCATGGTGTCGCCCTGAAAGACAACTCTCTGAAAGGTGACCTTTTTAGTTGTCACACGATTTTTTCCAGATGAGATAGTAAATCTGGTTTTCCAAAGCGGCATCAATCTCTCTATGCACCTAACTATTTGCGGATGAACCGTTAAAATTTCCAAAAGACAGATGATAAGTCTATGGGAGGTCGAATCGAAAGCTTTCCGATAATCAATCCAGGCCATCGATAAGTCACGCTGGTAGAATGCTGCATCTTTGCAGACACATCTATCGATGAGCAGGTTCTCCCGACATCCGGCTACGACTTTCTTTGAGCCTCGTTTTTCATACATTTCTAGCCACACAGGTTCAATTGCCCGAACAATCCTATCATTTAGGATAGCTGTGAATATCTTATAAAGTGTGTTCAGACAACTGATTGGCCTATAATTCTTCGGGTCAGCTAATTTGCCTATTTTCGGCAGGAGTAATTTTCGTTTATTTTCAATAAATACAGTTTAGCCTGCCGAAGCCGGCAACGGAGCAATTTTGCCGACGCCGGAAACAGAACAATCTTGTCGGTGCCGGCAAGATCCGAAAAGCGTGTATTGATGTATTTTTCATTCAGTGCTTACGAATATGGTCATGAAAATTGAACAAAAAGACATTTAGACGTAAAATCTTTTTTAAAAACTACGTTACTTACGTACTGCTACTGGCGTATTTCGATGCATCCATTATGAACAATGGACATGGAACTAGCATAGCGAGAAAAGAGCGACATCCGTGTGAGGCGAGGCGCAGCGAAGAAGATTAGGCTATAGAAGCGAGCGTGGTGTGGATGGATGTTAATTTTTTAATAATAGTTGTAAGAAAATTCTGTAAAAAATGCAAGTGTAAGCAAGTCAATTTTTTAAGGCCAGCAGGCCAAAAAATAAACGATTATAATGTTAAAGTAAGGCATTGAAACTCAAAAGTTATTTGGTTAATCTTTGGCTTTTGACGTTATCAATGGAACGTTGTGTGCATATTAGGGTGGTCCAAAAAACGCTTCTTGAGCTACACGGGAAAATTTGAAATTAAAAAAAAAGAACTCATGTTCCAGGGTTTCATGGAAACGTGCCAAATTTTGTAGGGATTGAAGAGGAGTATCTACGAAATAAAACCATACTAATAACTTTTCTTTCCAACCCATCCTCACCATCCCCGCAGCACCCCAAATACGACCGTAAAATAAAAAAACTACATTTTTACGTATTATTGTTACTTTTTAGCAATTTCTATTTTGTTTAATTTGTTAGTTATCGAAAACTAACTGCTTAAACTAATAAAAATTGTTTAAAGAACTAGAAATTTGTTAAAGATTACGAGATATATATCAAAATTATTTAGTAATTCAACAAAAAGTATCATAGGATAACAATTTTTAAAAAGGTGGACATCTCTGTCTAAATTTTTCGAGATTTTGAAAATAAATAATATATAATAATTTAAATCATTATTAAAATTATTAAACAATTAAGAAGCACACTTATTTAAAAAAAAAGGTTTTTAGACAAATTTACTACTACAAGCATTGATAAAATATTTAATTTCAAACAGAAAATACGATTAATTTTTACATTTTTTGGGAGAACATAATTATTTAAATAACTTGCATTTGTTTAAACAATAGAAAATTGTTTGAAAATACATAAATATTGAAATTGTCCATTAGTAATTATGTGTATAAGAAAGACGACAGAAATTGCGGCAAAGTAACAAAAACATGTAAAAATGTATTTTTTCGACTTTGGGTCATATTTGGGGAACTGAGGGCAAGGTGGGGTGGTATGAAAAGAAAAGTTATTAGTATGGTTTTATTTCGTAGGAACTCCTCTTCAATCCCTAAAAAATTTGGCACGTTTCCATGAAACTCTGGAACATGAGTTTAATTTTCTGAAAATTGTAAATTTTCCCGTGTAGCTCAAGAAGCGTTTTTTGGACGACCTTAATATACATACAACGTTCCATTGATACCCAAGTAAGAATTGCTGGAGCTGAATACACGGCCCAGTGTTGGTCCAATTTTGGCAGCCAAAGGTCGGCTAAAGTTATTGGGCCAATATCGGCATTTTAATCGGCCCAGTGTTGAGCCAGTGCTGGCAGCCTATATTGGCTATTTATATTTGCCGATCCTCCACCGATGCTTGGCCCAGTGTCGGCACTTTATTGCGCCAAGTCTCACTTTTAGTACGGGGAAGCGTGTTTCACGAGGATCAGCCAAATTCTGGCCCAGTGATGGCACATTACTGGGCCAAGCTTCACTTTTACCACGGCAAACCATATTTTATTTAAATCGGCCCGATGTTGAGCCACTGCTGGCAGCCTATATTGGCTATTTATATTTGCCGATTCTCCGCCGATGCTTGACCCAGAATCGGCACTTTGTTTCACCAAGTCTTAGTTTTAGCACCTAATAAACAAATCTTACACGAAAGATAAAAAAAATTTATTGAAAAATTGTCAAAGTTCACGATGAAATTTGTTAAATTCTGTCTTCAAAAATTGTTAATGTTTATAAAAATTACATTTCCTGTCATTGAAATCAGTTGTAAAGCAGGCTACAACCGATAAAAATGAAATATTACGCAAAGAAAAATTGTAATCGAATTACATTATTTATTTAAAAATTAGTGTATTGATATTCCTGTTAAAATTTAATGTATTTTACACTTAGACGTCACATAATAATAAATAATTAGAAAAAGAGAGCTTAAAATTTGGTTCTTTAACTTTGCTGAACTGCAGCTTATGAGAATGGCTTTTTCACAGAGTTTCAACTTGTCAGTTTAGCGGAGTGGTTAGCACGCCCGGCTGCTAGGCGATAGATTTAGGTATATAGATGTAGGTTCAATACCCCGTAGCGTTAGAAATTTTATTGACAATATAATGTTCAAAATGTAATATACTTATGTATTCAGTCTAAACAGGACCATTAATATTTATATTCAAAGTACTCGCCATCAGTTGATATTTATTTTTTAAATATCTTTTTTGTCATATCCTTAGACCGTAGCCAGTGTTGGGCCGACAATGGCAGGCAAGCCCTGGCTGCCAAGTCAAGGCCATAGTTATCAATCCGGCAATGGCACGACGATGGCAGCCAGGTTTGGTCCAATAATGGTACCCAGTGTTGGGCCGACAATGGCAGGCAAACCTTGGCTGCCAAGTGCAGGCCATAGTTATCATTCCGTCATTCACGCAATAATGGCAGCCGAGCTTCAGCAATATTTTTGCCGACTATGACCCAATGTTGGGCCGTATGTGACTTCGGCCGTATCCCTTCCGCGTGCTTTAAATATGGTTTTTACGGCTACCGTTAGTGTTTACACTTTTAAAAAAACCTACAGTTTGAAAATTTAAGAATAGAAATTATGTTTTCAGGTATTTCCATGTCCATTGTTCATAAGAAACGCATCGAAATATACTAGTATCAATACGTTAGTAACGTAGATTTTTAAAGATTAGACCTTCAAAATATTTTTTTTTAATTTTCATGACCATATTCGTAAGCAGTGAATGAAGAATACATCAGTACACGTTTTCGGAACTTCACACCTGACGGCTCCGTTTCCGGTACCGGCAGGCTAAACTGTATTTATTGAAAATAAATATTTCGCTGAAAGGCCCAAAAATAATTAATAAACAACGAAGACAATTGTTTAATAATGAATCATAATTAGAGTGATGAGGTAAGTATCGTTTTTGTAAGATTATTTACTTTCAAAACCACAACCTATTCATACATAACTGTCAAAGACAATATCAGTATTTGTAATCTCGAAGACAATCAGCACCCTCTCAACTTTTATTTACACGCATGACCTTTCTATTTTTCACCATCAAAACCTGTAATGTAAAGACAAATTATTTTTGGAATATTTTCAGGAAAAAAATATACATTCCTGTTAATACAATTAATAATATTCATGACATTTAAACATGAACCCATTTTTTTCAAACAATGGCTTCAATATTCACGCATGCGGAGTCATCAAATGCAGTCATTTTAAACCTCCACTTCGCTTCATTTGCAAAAATAAATAATTTATTCTTCAATTGCTTTTCAGTGAACATTTCTATTTAGCATTTGTCTACAAACAATCTGTTTCTTATTTATTCACTCTCCTTCTGAAAATAACCTCCAAAACAATGATTTTGGTGGTCCAAAAATGCATTACAAAGTTTGTTTACTCTAGAGGACAAGTCACCTCCGCCCCCAGTTTTCTATTTTAGGAGGAAATAAATCCGTAATTTTTTTTCACAATTTAAATATTTTCTGATTGAAATGTAATAGTTGGTAATGGATTGGAATATTACGTTTTGTTTAAAACATTATATAATTATTTAAAAAATTAATTTTGTTCTATTTACAAAATTTGTAAAAATTAAGGCAGAGACGTCCAATATTTTCGCTGATAGGAGTATATATATGTGTGCGTGTGTGTATTAGGGTAGTCCAAAATTACTTATTTTAGAATTTTTATGATTCAATACTAGAAACTGAATCTTCTTGTGTATTTTTTTAGATAAAAAAAAATAATTGAGCGTACACGTCGCTAGTCAATTTCTTATGGACTTGAACACAGAAAAACATTTATTTTTCTTCATTTTTGAATTATTCATAAAAATTGTTTTATTAAAATAATGAAATTTGAGACATATAATATTCAGGTTTCAGTAATGAGCCTAAAAGAATGTGTTTATTAAAAAACTAATTAGGAGTTATCTTTTTTTAAGTACAAAAATGATGATTTTTTACTAAAAAGGACTAAATATTGTTTCTTTAGTTAAAAATTACAACATTTGTTCTTTATAGAGTCAGGAATCATTCTTATGAATTTATTACTTATTTCTTCAGAATTTTAAATATTTTTAAAAATTCGCAATAAAATCTAAATTCTTAAGAAATCTGAATGAATAAACGTAGAACGGGTGTATAATATACAAAGGTGGAAGTCTGGGTCTCACCATCTAAATCTAAAAAAAGTGGCCTACTGCTCCGCCCACTAACCAGTAATTCCCT
>NC_046665.1:17614242-17616787 GCF_010883055.1 Belonocnema kinseyi | reverse complement strand
TAACAAAGGCAGTCTAAGCCTATGTCACAGAATTATTTCTCACTAAAATGCGTGGGTTTTTAAAGGGTATAAGACGATGCGTATCTCACCTATTTTCAAAGAAAATAACAATGCTATGAGTACTAAATTAAAAAAATTAAAACGCAGCTTATTAAAAAATAATCCCAATTTTTGTTAAAAGTATAATATTTTTTAATATAGTACAGTTATTTATATTTTTCTCTCTTATTCTGATATAATTTCTCATCCAATTTTTAAACTTGTTGGTAAATTTTAAAAAGTTTAAAGGATGCAAAGTGGCGATGGTTTTTTTTGAAAATAATCACTGTTAATTTGTTCAAAATTCAATCGTTTACTTATTTTCCATTTTTTCAGATTAAATATATACCTGCCCATCGGTGAGAAGAGGTATTTTTTTGCCTGAAATACAAAAATTCACACCTCTCCCCCAAATGCCGCAAGATGTGCAAAACGTCGAAAAATAAAAATATTTAAAAAAAAAATTTAAAAAAAAAAAAAACGGTCTCTTGTCACTTTTTTTCTATCTCGTTATTTTCGATATTTTTGCGAAAATATTCATAAAATCTTTTAAAATTGATTTTTTTCTCAACAATACGATTTCTGGGTGTCTAAAATAAAGAAGAGCATAATTTATCAGTCCCTTTCTACTTTTCATCGCAACAAAAACTATCCAGGGTATATTCTGAGAGGCAGGTTTACCCAAAAGAATAGTGTTATATGAAAAATGGGCAATATTAAACGTCAATTTCGGACAGTATTAAACTTTTCAATAACGACATATGATAATGAATAACAAAACATTTAATGAACAATACAATATTCTATAAATAATAAAATCATACTGTCTGTGGTTACAGAATTTTGCCTGACTTTAACACCTTTTCCAGGTCGTTCAGGGCTAACGTAACGGAATTTCCCGTAATTCTAACCCCTTATTCAGCTTGTTCAGGGCAAACCTTACGAAAAATTCCGTAACCATAGGCAGTGCCTAATAAAATATGTATTAATTAATATATGTATTTGTATGAGTATTTGCACTAAGAAAGGGAGAGTTATTCTAAGAATTTACTGGATTATTACGCAAAATATTATAAAAATATCTATAAATACCAATTACCATAATTCTTGACACATTCGTGATATATCTCGGGAAATGCAGATTGCCGTAATTCCCGGCCCACATTTTTTAAAGCATTTTTAGGATTTTGAAAGGTTTAAAGATCATACAACAATTTTCTTAAGATACCTGAGAAAATTGAAAATCATTTCTTCACTTAAAAAATATTGTTTTAAAACAATATTGAAAAGTATTTCAAAAGAAACACAGGTTTTTATAAATGAATGACAATTGAACAATTATTAATTTTGTACGACCTAAAACAAAATTAATTTATATCTACTATAAAAAAATTCAGTTAAGAAAGTGACAATCGTCCAATTTTTATTTTTTCTGAATTGAATATGCGATAGCTAAAATTTAACAATTTAACATTTTTAGATTCAAGAGTTCGAATGTTTCAAACTCAATGACCGTTAAAAATTGTTGTGAACCGGGAAAACGCCAGGAAATGACCGGGAGCTTTTTTCCTGGAACAAAACGCATAACCTACTATTGGTTAAAAAATTATGGCAAATTTTTATATGTACAGTTTGTACTAGTCAAAAATAATGCGCATACTCCCTGCTCATTGCGCACATAAACTGTAGAGGGCCGTGCGACGCGACGAAGCAAAGGTTCGCACACTGAATGCAATTACTGAACTGACTGCTCTTTTGATTGCTCGCCTGACTGTTCGTGATGGCTCACATTCCGACTCGCTCACGATTTCGGAATAGTTGAAAAGATTTCTACTGATTTCTCTTAATTTCCGGTCATTTCAAAAGATCTACTCAGATACCGCTGATTTCAGATCATGTCAAAAAGTGTAAAGAAAGTTTAATTATGATCTTCACCATTGCACCCACGCAAGCTTCACCACCCCTGACGTTATACAGTACGACCGTGAGTGTGACAGGGCGAACAGTCATCGAGCAATCATCGAGTAGTCAGCGTGAAATCAGACGGAGTCGAGAGCAGTCAGTGCAAGTCTACAAGTCTATATGGGAATCGACAGCAGCCAATGGACTTACAGAGAGTCTTCATTCAAATTAGTGACATGTCGCTACTGAAATCACAATTAGCTTACAAGAAAGAAGCAATCGTATGCAGTCCTATAAAATCAGAAATGAACTCTTATGAAACCAAATGCAATCGTCGGCAAAGATTCGTCTGATTTTAGAGTGAATGGCCCTCGCATTGTAAACAATTCGAAACTTTTTTACCGGGCAGTGCATTTTCTTTTCTTTTTTAGTGCGTTTTCATCGGCAGGGATTACTCTGCAGACTAATAAACGTAAAATTGGATATTCATATATATATATATAACCCCCATTCGGTTCGGTTTTGATTCCTCTAGAATCAAACCGAAGGGCCTATGACAAAGCCACCGAACGCGTCCTCGGGTTGCGGATAGAGGGTCCCTGTA
>NC_046665.1:17612571-17614142 GCF_010883055.1 Belonocnema kinseyi | reverse complement strand
TGTTCTTCAAACCTGACACATTCCAGAAAGCTATTTTCACGTTTCTCTCTTCCCCTCCCTCTTCTTTCCTCTTTACTTTGTTTCCCCTTTGCCGCTTGGAAAGCCCTCTGAATTATTTCTAGACTCTTTTTCGTCTCCCTTCCCCCTACCTTTCTTAAGACTTTTTCTTTTTCTCCTTAATTCTTCTAATTATTACTGCTGGCACTGTCAGTAATAATTATAAAAAACCACAAAACATTTCTTTGGCAAATAATAAACAATCGAAAGTATAATAAACAAGCCGGGCTGATCTGTCATTATTTCGAGGTTATGTTCGGATTCACGTGTTTGTCCTAATCGCTGTAAGTAAATGTAGGTAATGTCAATTTAAAGTTTACGCGTGTAATATTTTATTTACTTTACTTAATACGTATTCTATATATTCATAACATACCTTTTTTGCCGCAAATAAGCGTTAAACACAATTTACTCTTCGCCAATTGGGATCACAGAATATTACTACTATTTTATAGTATTTGTCACTCAGCAGACATTCCATAATGTTATTGGCACGGAAAATAATTGACGTTTACTTCTCAGTACACAGGTCTCACTTCATTATCAATGACACACTTTTATTATTTGTAATTACTACCTAACATAACCTATATTTTTTTACACTTGTATCCATTTGAAGTTTCGAACGCAACCATGGAAACTATGATAAACTTGATGCGAAGATGCACGGGCTTGACCGAATGGTTGATCCGAACGCAACTTTAAAGGCGCGAAATATGAAAATACACACATATACACACACATATGAAAAATTTGTCATAAGGATAACCGCAGGATTTCGCCGGGAGCGGGTGCTCTGTGTGTGTGTGTGTGTGTGTGTAACAAAGGCAGTCTAAGCCTAAGTCACAGAATTATTTCTCACCAAAATGCGTGGGTTATAGCCCCTCTGCTTGTTATTTATGATCGAATTCATATTTCAATTTCAGCCTCTCTGCTTGTTATTTATGATCGTATTTCTATTTCAATCACAGAAAGGACATTTTAAAGCCATTAAAACGTTTAAAGGAGCTACCACGACCTTAAAATATATCTACCTGAGTGGCTGCGGAAAATTTCTCTGAGCTTCTCTGACCCTAGAGAATCTTTAGAATATACTCAGAAATTTCTATCGGTAGGGTCGTACCGAGAAAATCCAGCAGGGAGCAGCTGCGGATTTTACACATCTTAACATCTAGAGGCCTCTGGCGGCGTCAGCTATGCAGTTGGCCTAGATTTCAAATAGTGCAAGGCGAAAGTGTTCAAAAAATAATTTGTTAAATGAAAATAAGTTTCGGATAATTTTGGGCAAAATAATTATGTTCTGGGTAAATACCAGTGTATTCCTACTAACCACAACGAATTATTATTCACGTGCAATTAAATTAGACATATAATCTTTGAGTGGAAGGCAGTATTTAAACTTTGAATTTTCACACGTCTTTTTATCTGACTTTGGAAACAACCCTATTCTTGCAAAAGAATTTGCAATTCTTACTTGATTCTAATGCTGTAGCGCTTATATTTTATTCCTTAAA
>NC_046665.1:17610367-17612471 GCF_010883055.1 Belonocnema kinseyi | reverse complement strand
TTGCACTCAACCGCCATCTCACCTCTCTCCTCGCACCACCGCCAGCGTACTTTTAATCTTCCTCTCTGTCGTCTAGCGGCATTTCTGGCGTATGACCACACGGAGATGCCCGTGCCTGAGGGCCCTAAGAACACGCCCGTGCAGTCACCCGACAGATACCGCGCTATCTCGTCGCTTGTAGGCGCTCGCTTAATCCGTCCTCTGATTGCCTCTCTCAAGGAAGCGAGTGCGATTTCGCGGACCACCTGATCTTTAGTGGTAAGCATTCGAAAGATGTGCGCGATTGCATAAATATCTAGCAAGTCACCTACGGGGAGGAGCCCTGCTCCCCCATTACAGGGGGGGATATGCACGACTTCCGCACTCGCTCTCTGAGGGAGAGACATCCAGATTTTGGCATATCTTTTTACTGTCTTGTCCAGTCGAGTCAGTGACGTCTTGTTAATTCTACCACCCCGAAGGATGAAGTCTAGTCTCGACAGGACAAAAACCGAGGTAGCCTTAAGTTTCTGCCACGGTGCGAGGAGCGAGACATGAATGGCCTCCACGTCTTGAATCGCTCTATCAAGCGAGTCAATCGGGTTCTGGTTGAATCGGGCACCTGTGGGTACCCCTAGGTGGTCATAGGTCTCCTCGTCAGTGAGCGATTTAATAGGCTCACCGTTAATCGTAAAATGCGACTCTACTACCTTGCCACGCTCCAAAGACAAGTTGGCGCATTTACTCGGTTTGAATTTAAGACCTATCCTATTGCAAAGCTCCGAGGCAGCGTCCAGCAAAGACTACATGTCCCGCTGGCTGCTGGTCAGAGCTGCGAGATCATCCGCGTAGGCGAGGAGATCTATGACATTACCAAACATTGGGAAGCCTACTTTTAATTTTTTAAGTCCCCGAATTACTAGCTCAAACACAAGGTTGAATGTGATCGGGCTGAGCGGACAACCCTGTTTCACTCCTGCACCCATAGCTAGGTTGTCCGTGCAGCCTCGGTCATTCCTCACTCTCGAGCACAGATGGAAAGGCATTAGCCAAATCCAACCATGCTACCACCAGATTTCTTCGCTTACTCCTGGCTACCTGAATTGCCTCCTGCAGCACGAAGTTATGCTCATAGCATCCCTCATACGGCAGAAAGCCCTTCTGCCCCCAGGAGAGCCTGTCGTTCTTGACCGCCCAGCCAGTGACCCTATCCGAAACAATAGCAGCAAAGATCTTATAAGCTGTGTTCGTCATAGTCAGTGGTCTCCAGTTCGTAATTTGGGAAGTGTCCCCCTTTTTATGCACCAAAATGGTAAGGGATTCCTTCCAACATTGGGGTATCGAATGAAGCCGTAGGCAGGCATTAAAAATGTTTGAAAGAATTGTTCCGGTCGGGTCAGCCTTTAGGAGGGTACCATAAATAATACCATCGGGCCCCGGGGCCGTATTCTTCATGGTACTGATTTTCCTGACAATATCCTGCGGGAGGATAACTTCGAGGAGAGCCTCGTTACTGAGCTGGTCAGGAGGGTCCAGGTTAAAATCGGAAGGAAGGTGATTTTCATTGTCATTAACGTTATTCAAAACACTTTGATCTTAGCCACAGGGCCGAGACATTTATCTTCATGTACAGAATCTTTGACATTTTATTTGTGTTTTCTGATAATAGTAAGTGACTTATTATTTAACCATTTTTATAGCAGATACGTTATCTCCAGGAAAAGTAGCTGAAATTTTAAATAAGCGTAACTACACATTTTCACTGAAATAGATAAGACTACATCTTTCTATTCGTAAAATAAAAAATGTATTTTTTATGTAGACAGCAGCGTTTTGTTGTTGCAAGGTAATATATTGATCGACGGGACTACATTGGCATTTTTACTCAAATCTTTATTTTTCAGAGCATACAGTTTATCATTTTTTCATTTTTTTATGTATCGGGTCATCGCATCTCCCGAAAATTTTGGCAAATTATCAATCTGTATTTTTTAAAAACAAAAACCATTTTCAAAACCTCCAGCAACACGTTCAAACTGGCCCCCTGGAATTCTGAGTTGAAAATGTACCATGTGTTGACGGTGGCTGTGTGGCGCTGCCAGCTATGCAATTGGCCTATGATCGG
>NC_046665.1:17608614-17610267 GCF_010883055.1 Belonocnema kinseyi | reverse complement strand
AACACGTTCAAACTGGCCCCCTGGAATTCTGAGTTGAAAATGTACCATGTGTTGACGGTGGCTGTGTGGCGCTGCCAGCTATGCAATTGGCCTATGATCGGTGCAGATGCATGGAAAAATAATAACAATGAAATTAATTTTGGAAATAAAAAAAAATGATTGAGATCTTGAGAAGATTCGGAAAAATTTTAAACGTAGCGTACATTTTTAAAGATTTTGAACAAAATATGAGAAGCCTTTTAGGAAATTCTTAAGGTTTTAAGAGAATAATAAAATTGTCCTAAGATTCATGGTTAAATTCCAAACGATTTCTTTATTTTTAAAAAGGTATTCTAAAAGAAAATTTAATCAGAATTACAAAATTACAAAAAATTTTATTATGCTCAATAAATATTTTAAAGTATTCAACCAATTGAAAGTTAATTTTAAACTTATAAAAATTTTCATTTTTTTTAAATGTAGATGGTTCGAGATTTAAAAAAAGGAAGCGGAATTAAAATTACGAAAGGTTTCAAGAGAATGAAAATTTATTCTTTAGATTCCCAGAAAAATGTTTATTTTTATTTTGAAAAGTTACTTTTAGGATAATATTCTAAAAGACTTTAAAGTATTTCCAAAGAATTTTCGAACAACAATCTGCAAGTCTTTAATGAAAATTTTTTTGTCTTTAAACAAATTTTCAGAAAAGTTAAAAAATTTTTTTATGTCATTTAGAACGTTTAGATATCTTCAAAAGATTCCAAAAATGGTTAATTTGAAAATTATAAACATTTTGACATAAATGTAGATCTTTTACAATTTTGTAAAAAAGAAGCTTTTTATGAATTTTGAATGGTTTTGAGAGAATCAAACAATATTCTCTAGATTACATAAATAAAGACAAAGGTCTACAACTATCTGGGGTATTGTTAGGAAAATTTAAAGTTATTTTTTGGAAGGTCTTAGGACATTTTTTTTTATTTTGCAAATATTTTTCAAATTTTACTTTTAAAAAATCAACTAAAATTGTATATTGTAAATAAATTTACTTAATTTAAATGAGTTAATTGAAAAATTTGCTTCTCGTCATAACTATTTTCATTAAATTTAGTTAAATATTTAAAATGAAAGGGAAATTTTAATTATACTTGTTTCTAAATTAAACATGAACTTAAGTTATTTCAAGCTAAAAAATAAAAGTTGGTAAAAATGATTTATAAAATCGAGGAAAATATTTTATTGTTAATTATAACTAGTTTTGGAAAATAACTAGAGGTGAACTTTTCAAATTAATATTTTACAATTTGCATTGTTTATTTAACAAGAGTTGTTGCGGTTTAATATGTTTCTCTCTCACTTTACTTAAAAGTTGCAACTATTACTTAATATTTTATCCTAATGTTGTAGAGTTTATTTTATCCTTTAAAAGATACTCTGTAAATCTCATTGGTACGTTTTTATTTTATTTAAACTCTTATTTAAAGATTGTAAAATTGTTATTTTTGTAAACAATAGGTTTTAATAAATAACATGTTTAAAATAAAAACGTGCCAATGAGATTTACAGAAAATCTTTTAAGGAATAAAATATAAGCGCTACAGCATTAGAATCAAGTAAGAATTGCAAATTCTTTTGCAAGAATAGGGTTGTTTCCAAAGTCAGATAAAAAGACGT
>NC_046665.1:17603780-17608514 GCF_010883055.1 Belonocnema kinseyi | reverse complement strand
TTTAAGGAATAAAATATAAGCGCTACAGCATTAGAATCAAGTAAGAATTGCAAATTCTTTTGCAAGAATAGGGTTGTTTCCAAAGTCAGATAAAAAGACGTGGGAAAAATCAAAGTTTAAATACTGCCTTCCACTTAAAGATTATATGTCTAATTTAATTGCACGTGAATAATAATTCGTTGTGGTTAGTAGGAATACACTGGTATTTACGTCTAATAGCAGTAAATTTTACGATTTTCACAAATTATTTTTAATTTAAAATATTAAAAAAATCTTAAAGATTAAATTAACCAGAACTAAATTAAATCGCCCAGAACATAATTATTTTGCCCAAAACTATCCGAAACTTATTTTCATTTAACAAATTATTTTTTGAACACTTTCGCCTTGCACTATTTGAAATCTAGGCCAACTGCATAGCTGACGCCGCCAGAGGCCTCCAGATGTTAAAATGTGTAAAATCCGCAGCTGCTCCCTGCTGGATTTTTTCGGTACTACCCTACCGATAGAAATTTCTGAGTATATTCTAAAGATTCTCTAGGGTCAGAGAAGCTCAGAGAAATTTTGCGCAGGCACTCAGGTAGATATATTTAAAGCTCCAGGTAGCTCTTTTAAACGTTTTACAGGCTTTAAATGGCCTTTTTGTAATTGAAATAGAAACACGATCATAAATAAGAAGCAGGGAGGCTGAAATTGATATAACCCTACCGATAGAAATCTCTGAGTATTCTCTAGCGAAATAGCTTGGCCCATTTGAGACTATAAGCAGAGTCGATTTGAAACGATTTAGTCTCTGAGATAGTCTCAGAGATTTGGGTCCTTTTCAAGGTCCTTTTAGTGGTCCTTTTAAGAGTGGTGCGATGGTAATATAATTTTCCTTTTGTATTCGTCACGCACCGGGCGGGCCGAGTTATTTACAGTAGTTGGCCGCCGCTAATCCGACTCTCCCTTTTTAAATTTCTCTTCAACCCTACCGAAGGAAATCTCTGATTATATTCTAAAGATTCTCTAGGGTTAGAGAAGCTCAGAGAAATTCTCCGCAGGCATTCTGATAGATATATTCAAAGGTTCAGGTAGTTCTTTTAAATGTTTTAAAGGCTTTAAAATGTCGTTTTCGAAATTGAAATAAAAATAGATCATAAATAAAAAGCAGAGAGGCTGAAATTGAAATATGAATTCGATCATAAATAACAAGCAGAGGGGCTATATAAGTAGAGTAGCCGACACTCAAGGGTCCTTTGTTAAGCTTTCGGATTAAAATTTAGAAGTAGATTTTTGAAATTTCATAGTTAACAGACTAAAACATAATAATTCGGAATCTACGGGTTTTGATGATTTAAGATATCTAACTTTTTTGTTTAAAATGTTTAAAATTGGAATTAATACGACGTTTCTCGTAAATGGAATGAGATACGCCAAAAAAGACAACATTTTTTAATTCAATTAGAAAATGGTATATAACTTATATACTAATATACAATTTTCTAGTTGGATTCAAAAATGTTGTCTTTTTTAGCGTATCTCATTTCATTTACGAGAAAGGTCGTATTAATTCCAATTTTAAGCATTTAAAAAAAAGTTAAATATCTGAAATCATCGAAACCCGTAGATTCCGAATTATTATGTTTTAGGCTGTTAACTATGAAATTTAAAAAATCTACTTCTAAATTTTAATCCGAAAGCTTAACAAAGGACCCTTAAATGTCGTATAATCTATTGATATAGACTCTCTGCTTGTTATTACTATATAAGTTATAATTATAAATAAGTATAATGAGAAATTTTAAAGGGAGAGTCGGGGGTACGACGGCCAACTCATGTAAATAACTCTGCCCGCCCGGTACGTGACGAATACGAAAGGAACATTATATTACCGTCGCATCACTCCTAAAAGGACCACTAAAAGGACCCAATCTCTCTCTCTCTTTCTTTTAGGCTGTTAACTATGAAATTTAAAAAAATCTACTTCTAAATTTTAATGTGAAGGCGCTTCTTCAGGTTTGAAAATCAGCCCATGTATTACTCGGACAAGTTTTTCTCCTGCAGTTCTGAATTATATGATTTCGTATTTCAACCACAGACTGTAAATGCCTAAATGCAGAACTTAGTAACGCACTTTTTTTCGAAAAATGGCCTGGTTCTTGTTTTATTGTAATTGAAAATTGATGCATTTTTTGTGCTTGGGAAGTAGCAAACCGCCATCACGAGTGTACTCATGGCGAACGTAGTTCTGGGGCATCTGGCTGGCTATGAAACAGCGGGTGGTCTAGAGCAGTGTCCCCAATCTTGGGAAATTTTTAAACTGCGCTTGCGCCGCGCTGACCAGGCGCCGACAACCTGATTGGTCACTGTTTGCGCGCTGAGTTTAAATTATATAAACATTCAGATTTAATATTTATGATTAATAATTATTGGGAAACGCATCACAAGTAATTCCTTAATCCTAAATTAGAATTTTTGTGTAACCGTTAAAAAAATAATGCGATTTCCATGCAACAAACATGATTAATTCTGACTTCAAAAAAGAATGATTTTTTCTTAAATTTAGCATTTTAAATCTGTAAAAATGTTAATAAAAAGGTAATAAGAAGTCTTAGTTTTAAGAAAAAAACATTAGTTTCAATAGTATAAATATGATTTGATTATTTGTACACAATATTATATACTTTATAATATTTATACAATAATTAATTAGTCACAGTACACATAACAGAATACACGCTCTAGAATTATATTTTATTCGTCAATTAAATTACTTTAAATTCAAAATCACTTTCTTGTAATCCAGGTCTTCTTCAAGTTATTAAAAACAGTATGATATTATATTTATCAGTGCAGTAATTAATTTTTCCTAATTCATTTTTGGTCATTTTAGTAATTTTATTTTGAATGACATTGTCGGAAATAAACACAATTTTTATTTTTAGACTCCACAGAGACGAGATTAATCATTGCCCTACCGAAAGAAATCTCTGAGTTTCCTTTAGCGAAATAGCTTGGCCCATTTGAGTCTATAAACAAAGTCGATTTAAAACAAAATAGACTCGGAGATAGTTTGAGAGATTTGGGTCCTTTTCAAGATCCTTTTAGTGGTCGTTTTAAGAGTGGTGCGACGGTAATATAATGTTTCTTTTGCATTCGTCACGTACCTGGCGGGCAGAGTTATTTACAGTAGTTGGTCGTGGCTAATCCGCTCTCCCTTTTTAAATCTCTCTTCAAATTATTAACACTTTTTTTTAATTGATGAATTTTCTCATTATACTTATTTATAATTATAACTTATATACTGATATCCAATTGAATACAGTTGAATTCAAAAATGTTGTCTTTTTTGGTGTATCTCATTCCATTTACGAGAAACGTTCTATTAATTCCAATTTTAAGCATTAAAAAAAAAGTTAGATATCTGAAGGCATCGAAACCCATAGATTCCGAATTATTATGTTTTAGGCTGTTAATTATGAAATTAAAAAAAAAATCTACTTCTAAATTTTAATCCGAAAGCTTAACAAAGGACCCTTGAGTCTCGGCTACTCTATTCAGATAGCCTCTCTGCTTGTTATTTATGTTCGTATTCTTATTTCAATTTCGGAAAGGATATTTTAAAGCCTTCAGACCATTTAAACGAGCTTCTTGGACCTTTAAAAATATTTACCTGAGTGCCTGCGGAGAATTTCTTTGAGATTCTTTGACCTAAAGAATTTTTAGTATATACTCAAAGATTCTTTTCGTTAGGGTGGGAATGATTTATTTCTCTGAGCTCAGAATTCATAACCTCTTTTTCATTATAATTGAACTTTTTGAATCTAACACTCCAAACTCTTATTTTTGGATTGGGGAAATTTTATTTGGGCATTTTTCAGTAATTATTTGTTAGAAATAATCTGAATATTTATATAATTCAAACTCAGCGCGCAAACAGTGACCAATCGGGTTGTCGGCGCCTGGTCGATGCGACGTAAGTGCAATTAAAAAAGTTCCCAAGATTGGGGGCACTAGTCTAGAGTGTTATTTTTTCGACTATACTTAAAACATCGTAAACCTAGGATCGAGCCGAGAATTTAGATTGAGTGCCTGTCATGCATTCGGTTTATTGCATAGCGATAAGACGATTAAAAAAAGAAAGAAGAAAATCATGTAATCCGTTCAATTCCTGGATATACGTTTTTGCTCTCTTCTCCGATTATACGACAAAAAATACTGAAAGAAAAAGATGATGCGCCGAAAATTGGAAACTGTAGAATTGGAAAAGTATTGTATTTACATTTATTTCCATTTTCTTATTCATTGCATTTATTCATCCATTCATTTTTTTATTGATTTGATTATTTTAATTTCATGGTGACAATTTTCAATTGAAAACTCTGCAATCGTAGACAATCATAATTTTTCTATCTTTTATCTTGAATCTTTATTTGTTTCAAATACAGCTGCTTGCGTCACAATGAATGTGCTCTTAGTCAGAATTGATTAAATTTTTTGATTCAAGATTTATATCATATGGTTCAATTTCATTGCTTTTCATTCGAAAAATTAAAATATTATTCACAGTAAGCGGAGGAGCCTTCTTTTTCGAAGTGGGGATCTAGCCATAGAATTATAAAATTAAATGGCACAATGTTTACTGTTTATACTATGTTAAAATTTAATAGAAATTATAAATATATTTCCGATCAATTTACAAGATGGAGTGTTTGCGAAATATATCCATACTAATAAATTTTATTTCCAACC
>NC_046665.1:17601832-17603770 GCF_010883055.1 Belonocnema kinseyi | reverse complement strand
CCGCACAGAGCCCCAAATGTGAGCCACAAATAAAAAAACTACATTTTTACGTTCATTATTGCTTGTATTTGTATTTTCTGATTGAAATGTAATCGTTTGTCATTCTTTGGAGTAGTACATTTTTCTAAAAACATTATATCATAATTTAAGCATTTATTTATTGTCTATTTTCTAATTTTCTGAACAGTGAGCTAGAGATATCCACTTTTTCTAAATTGGTATCCTATGCTACGATTTGTTGAATAATTACATAATTTTGATACATTTCTTTCAATGTTTAATCAATTTCTATTCGTTCGAACAATCCTAATTTGCTCAATCAGATTGTTTAAAATAACTAAATAGTGCATTACATGACTGTATAGTATATACAAAGAATAGATGAACCACCTTTTAATTGTTTAATCAAATATAACTTGTTTAAATAATTACTTTTTGAAAAATACTTTTTAAATCGTATTTTCTGAGTTACACATAATATTCTGTGATTTCGAGGACTAGTAGATTCTGCTAAAATCTTAATGTTACTGTTTACACAGTTGATTATTGATTTTTTCTTTAAATATCTGTTAAAGTAAGTATGGATGGTTCACATCAAGAAAACAACGTCAACAACAAACAGGAAACAACATCAACAAAAAGTTGCTTAGAATAACAATGTAGAAAAAGTGGACACCTCTGCCTCACTCTTTAGAAATTTTGAAAATAAACAATAAATAATTGTTTAAATAATTACATAATACTTTTAGAACAATTTTCTACTCCAAACAATGACAAAAAAATACATTTCAATCGTGAAATACGATTCTTTTCTACATTTTTTAGGATTAAATAACTGTTTAAATAATTTGCATTTACTTACACCATTGAAAATTGTTTTTAAAATCATGGAAAATTCCATGCTATTCCGATTTAACAATTTCCAATTCTTGGCGCATGATCTTTTTCAGGATTTTGGTCGTGGAATCGGAGAAAAGAGAATAAACGTATATCCATAATTTTTACGAGCCATATTTCTAACTACCTTGCATTTGCTTCTGTCTTTTCATAAAGACCCTGCTTAATCATCCGTCAATAATTATCACCTCTTACAATCACTAAAATTAGGCAAAACATTTCTTAAGGCAGAGGTGTCCACTTTTTCTATATTGTTATTCTAAGCAACTTTTTGTTGATATTTCCTGTTTGTTGTTGACGTTGTTTTCTTGATGTAAACCATCCATACTTAATTGACAGAAACTTGAAGAAAAAATCAATAATTAATTATATAAACAATAACTTTAAGATTTTAGCAGAATCTACTAGTCCTTGAAATCATTGAATATTATGTGTAACTCAGAAAATACGATTTAAAAAGTATTTTTCAAAAAGTAATTATTTAAACAAGTTATATTTGCTTAAACAATTAAAAGGTGGTTCATCTATTCTTTGTATATACTATACAGTCATGTAATGCACTATTTAGTTATTTTACACAATCTGATTGAGCAAATTAGGATTGTTTGAACGAATAGAAATTTATTAAACATTGAAAGAAATGTATCAAAATTATGTAATTATTGAGCAAAACGTAGAATAGGATACCAATTTAGAAAAAGTGGACATCTCTAGCTCAATGTTCAGAAATTTAGAAAATAGACAATAAATAATTGCTTAAATGATGATATAATGTTTTTAGAAAAATGTACTACTCCAAAGAATGACAAACCATTACATTTCAATCAGAAAATACGATTATTTTTTACATTTTTCGGGACTAAATTATTGTATAAATAATTTACATTTCTGTAAACAATTGAAAATTGTTTAAAAAGTAATGAGAAATATTCAAATTGTCCACTAGTAATTATTTGTTTGAAAAAGACGACGGACATTTGCTAAAAATTAACAATAATGGACGTAAAAATGTAGTTTTTTATTTTTTCCTCATATTTGGAG
>NC_046665.1:17575621-17601822 GCF_010883055.1 Belonocnema kinseyi | reverse complement strand
TAGTATGGATTTATTTCGCAAACACTCCATCTTGTAAATTGATTGGAAATATATTTATAATTTCTATTAAATTTTAACATAGTATAAACAGTCCATATTGTGCCATTTAATTTTATAATTCTATGGCTAGATCCCCACCTCGAAAAAGAAGGCTCCTCCGCTTTCTGTGAATAATATTTTAAATTTTCGTATTTGTACCCTACCGAAAAGAATCTTTGAGTATATACTAAAAATTCTTTAGGTCAAAGAATCTCAGAGAAATTCTCCGCAGGCACTCAGTTAGATATTTTTAAAGGTCCAGGAAGCTCGTTTAAATGGTGTGAAGGGTTTAAAATATACTTTCCGAAATTTAAATAAGAATACGATCATAAATAACAAGCAGATAGGCTATCTCAATAGAGTAGCCGACGCTCAAGGGTCCTTTGTTAAGCTTTCGGATTAAAATTTTGAAGTAGGTTTTTTTTTAATTTCATAGTTAATAGCCTAAAACATAATAATTCGGAATCTATGGGTTTCGATGACTTCAGATATCTAACTTTTTTTCTTAATGCTTAAAAGGGGAATTAATAGAACGTTTCTCGTAAATGGAATGAGATACGCCAAAAAAGACAACATTTTTGAATTGAACTAGAAAATTGTATATCAGTATATAAGTTATAACTATAAATAAGTATAATGAGAAAATTCATCAATTAACTCTTAAAACCACCACTAAAAGGATCCTAAAAAGGACCCAAATCTCTCAAACTATCTCCGAGACTATTTTGTTCCAAAGTGACTTTGTTTATAGACTCAAATGGGCCAGGCTATTTCGCTAAAGAAAACTCAGAGATTTCTTTCGGTAGGGTATTTGAAACAAATAAAGATTCAAGATAAAAGATAAGAAAATGATTGTCTACGATTACAGAGTTTTCAATTGAGAATTGTCAACATTAAATTAAAATAATGAAATGAATGAATGAATGAATAATTAAAAAGAATAAGAAAATGAAACTCAAATAAATGTAAATCCCCTACTTTTCCGATTCAACAGTTTTCAATAACGCTGCCCGTCCGGTACGTGACGAATATAAAAGGAACATCAAATTACCGTCGCATCACTCTTAAAAGGACCACTAAAAGGACCTTGAAAAGGACCCAAATCTCTCTGAATATCTCAGAGACTAAACCATTCAAATCGAACCTGAAAATATTTTCAAACCGACCAGGCTATTTGGCCTGAGAATACCCTGAAATTTCTATCGGTAGGGTTATCTGAAAATTTTCGTTTGTGCGCTATGTTAGCACTAGTAGTTCAAATAAATCCAATAGATGGCGATCCGATCAGGTAGGCCTGTCTTTGCGTTGTTATATATAGCAAAAACACTAGCATGCAATAAAAACTTGATACTTTTTTTATGAATATTAAAGGAAGAAACAAGTTCTCAGTAACAATTAGAGCGGCTGTAATTAGAAGTCCAAAAAAATTCATGAAAAAATGTAATTTAATATTAGGAAAATTGAATATAAAGGTGAGCATTTTGAAAACAGTTTGAATTGTATTCATATTTTTCTATTGTTCATTTTGCTAATGTAATTAATTAATTTTATAAACAATTGTATTTGTTGCAAATTTCAAAGATTGATTAATAATATTACTTGACTAATAATAATAGTAATAATAATATTTAAACATTGATGATTTGCCTTATAATATACTTTTTTGTTAATCCGTCTAGACATTTCCGCTTTCTAAAAATATACATTTACACACTATTTATTTACAATCAGTGTGGAGACTTAATCTGGAAACCAGGAAAGACCCTTGGTAATGAGCGTTGAATAGAGGAAAAGTAATATTTTCAAATTTCAGCGTAGAAGTGAAGATTATACTATTATTTTGAATTTGCGATTTTTCCATCTGCCTAAAATGACACAATAAGAATAAGATACCTTCTAAACTTATTTACTTCTATTTCCATAGCGACCGCCACATAGTTCTATTCTCCCAAAAAGAACGTGTTTTCAATATACTTAATTCCTTCTAATTGTACGGGTAACGCACCTCACAGAGATATTTTTTATTTCTTAAAAGTGTCCAATTTTTGAGATTATTTAATTCCTTCTAATAAGTTCAAAAAATATGTGTAATAAATTGTTTTAATTTCTTCATGTGGAATATAAGTTTTGAAAATTTAATTTTAATCAATTCAAGTCCGCCTCTCTAGAGTTAAAATTATTTTAATTCACAAATTTAAATAGGTTTCTTTGATGCATTTTTTAAGCCGTTTAAATAAATTATTAAAACTGAAATAAACATAAATTTGAATATTTTTCGAATTTATAAGTTATAGCAAGATTTAATAATAAAGCATAGGTTAAATAAATGATTTCGTTAAATTTAAAAGTCAATGGAGAGGAATAGGATTTTCACTTTTTCTGTTCCCGTTGGGGGATATTTAGACGGAGGAAAAATCGCGTATTCATAGGAATACTTTATCTACAGTTGCAGGGCATATAAGTGGAAATAATTATTTCTTACAGAAAGTCTATTTTCTATTGAAATAGTTGATTTTTTTCTTAAAAAGTGATTTTAAAGAAACTAGTTATATTTTTAAAACGATACGAATTTTCATTTAATATGATGAATCTCTCAAAAATAAAATTAATTTTTATTTTAAAAAGTTCAACTTTTAACCTTAAGCTGTTGTATGTATTTAATCTCTCCCTTTGACGGGTTTGAGAACCTCCGCTCCCTGTACATATACAGAGTGTGTACTTTGCGGGAATTTAAGGAAATTCGGGAATTGAAAAAAATCCGGAAAATTCCGGGAATTTATTTTTGATGCGGGAAGTGAATTTTATTTCCTGATAATTTTTAATTTTGTATTGTCCCTTTGAGATTATACAATAAATCAGATTAGGTTTTGTTGTTAAATGTTATACTAATGCGGATATTAGATACTTTTATTCAAAAGGCGCGCGAAAAACTTGCGAGATTAGTGTATTGAGTATTTCAACCGATCGCTGCTGCGATCGATCACTGGCTATCATCTGTTTAGACTTTAGATCTAACAGATAACTTCACGCTTTACAAAATTAGGCAACGTGCTTTATTTAGTGCTGGCAAGATATTCGATATGTCATTTGGTAAGTTTTCCTTTTAGATTTCTTATTTTTTATTTCTTTCATAATCAAAAATGTCTGGTTTTATTTTTTCAATTATAATGCTATAATAAAACTAATTCAAACGGCCACAATAAGAATAAGTCTTGCGATAATCAAAGTTCAAAATTGAAGGTTAGGGTCTCTAGGGTGCGTGCAAATATTTTGTCAACTGCCTTTTTTTAGTATTTTTTCCTAATGTGTACTTAAAATCTCGACTGAGAACTGCACCATACCAAACAAATAGGTTTGAGACATTTTACTATCTTTTCACAAACAAACAATGTATATATTTACTATCATTCGCAATAGATAAAACACATATCTTTTCTTTTATCTTTATCTATAAATTCTTAAACTTCCCTTTTTTCGACTCACTATTTTCATCTTTTTTATTGAAAGTATTAACGAATGTTAATAAATGTCTGACATACAGTTTAATTAGATGCACAAAATTTATTATATTTCTAAATTTCAAAAATAACTAACTTCGATGTAAGATTTTTTTCTCAATTTTCTGGTTCCGATTTTTTTAAACATAAGAATATCTTTTAATCTGTGTAAAAAACTTGAAATTTAATAAATCAACGCTTCAACATTTGCAATCAAAAGTTATTTATTCACTTATATGAGTTATTTTCTATTTAATTTTTAAAAATTATATCTAAAATTGAATTATTTATTAATCAATATTAAAGTCAACCATATTGCTTGTGAATTTAAATAAATTCCAGAAATATGATGACTATTTTCAGCTCAGTTACATTTTCTAACAATGCCGAGGCAAACTACTTTCCAAAGAGCTTGGAAACTTGATTTTTTTTTTGTAAAACAAGTTTCTCATTTGAATCTATGGGTCGTACTGCCATTAAAAGCCACATGAAAATTAAAAGACATGAGGAATTATTCAATTTAGCTGAGAATTCTGCCAGTATTCATGCCTCCTTTTCCATGGATTTATCGCAAAGCTCTGGGACTTCAAACCTCTCGTCAACAGCAATTACTAGTAATTTTCCAAAACTCGCACATCCAACTACTACATTTCTACGTATAGAATCGAATAGAAATTCATCGCCTTTAATAACGCATTTTGAGAGCTTCAAATTTTCTAAATATAAGGTGACGGAAGCTGAAACTTTGTGGTTTTTGCAAACAGTCATGAATCAAAATTCTTTGCGAAGTGCAGAAAGTGATGCTTTTATTTTCAAACGAATGTTCCCTGACAGTGAAATTTCTCAGAATATGAGGTTGCAGGAGGATAAAATATCTCACAGCATAGTAAATGGCGTAGCTCCGTATTTCCAAAAACATCTAGAAAATCAAGTTAGATTTCTCGAACATATTGTCGTCGGTTTTGACGTGAACTTAAATAAAATAGCACAGAAAAACCAAATGGACTTGTATTTTCTTTTCTGGAACAATAAAAGAAATAAAGTAACTTCTCGGTATTTAAGTTCCGTGTTTCTTCATCATACCAGAGCTACCGGCATATTCGTTTTTGGAACAATGAAAGAAATAAAGTAACTTCTCGGTATTTAAGTTCCGTGTTTCTTCATCATACCAAAGCTACCGATCTTCTTGGCGGATTTAAGGCTGGACTCGGACAAATTAATCATCAGAGTTTTTCAGATATCAATGGACGGGCCTAATGTTAATTGGAAACTTATTCGCCTATTTAAATCGGAGTTGCGAACCAACTTTGATTTGCCGCAATTGTTGGAACTAGGTTCATGTGGACTACATGTAGTCAATGGAGCTTTCAAAACAGGCATTCGAAAGACCATTTGGAACGTAGTTGAGTTTTTGAGGGCCTCTTTTAATTTATTCAAGGAAATACCTTGACGCCGCGGTGACTTCATTGATATTACTAATTGCACAGAATTCCCTCAACAGTTCTGCACAGGTTCGATGGATTGAAAACGGGAAAGTATCAAGAAAAGCAAAAGACTGTCTTCCAAATTGAAAAAATATGTGCAACATGTACAAAAAGCGAGACAAGAGCCGTCGTGTAGTAGTTTCACCGTTGTCGCGGAAACGCTAAAAGACAAACTCTTACCAGCGAAGCTCGCTTTTTTTCACTCTCTGGCAGAGGATTTGGAACCATTTCTGACCGAATTTCAATCGAATGCTCCTTTAGCACCTTTTGTGCATGACAGTCTCTTATTAAAGAATTGCACGACACGTTTTGTGAAAAAAGACGTGATGGAAAAAACGAATTTGCATAGTATTGACTTGATGAAGAAAGTTGACAAGCAGTTCGTTAATCTAAAGTACTCTGAAGATATTGATCTGGGATATGCTACGCGTGTTGCACGAGAAAAATGCAAAGGTGTCTCTCAAAAAGAAATACTATTATTCCGGCAAGATTGTCGAACCTGTCTCCAGTATCTAGTAGCCAAACTACTACAGAAGTCTCCACCTTTGACAAAAGCATTAACCATTCCTAATCCTGCAATTGTGGCTTCTGCTAAAACATCAGCAGAAGAGAATTTACGCACAGCCTTAGACATTCTTCTCAGCGCCAATTTGCTTCCCGCCACTGTAATTGAGAACGCAGACCGAGAATATAAGACATTATTGTCAGATTACTACGTACTTGAGCAAATGAAGATATTTTCTCGGAAGGAAACAAGATTAGACGAGTTTTGGATGCAACTACTTTCGACAAAAAAGGAAGAAAAAACCGAACATCTTCAAAAAATATTCAAGATGTTTTTTATATTGTTTCATGGAAATGCACATTTAGAAAGAGGATTTTCCGTGAACAAGGAAATTCTCGTTGAAAACCTAAAAGAAGGAACCCTAGTGGCAAATCGGATAATTCACGAAGCTGTTACCATGACAGGAGGAGTTACATGGTTGAATATATCTAAGGAATTGATCCTTTCTATGAGGAATGTCCACGGAAAATGCAAGGATGTTCTGGAAAAACGGAGAAGCAAAGGGTTTTAGAAGAAAATATCAAAATGAAAAAAAGGGAAATGGATAAAAAAGAGAAAGAATGGAAGAGTAAGAAAGTAAAATTACTAGCAGATACTAGTAATGAGATTGCATCTATTGAGGAGCAATTAAAGAGTTTGCGATCATAAGTAAATTAAACATGTTGCAACTCACTGGGCATTTTATGTATGATTATATCATGAGAAGGAGATTGTATATATTTATAAGCGGGAAAAATGCGGGAATTATCCGGGAATTTGGTGGCCAAAATTTAGTAGACACACTTGTATATTTACAATCCCATCCTTAGTTTAACTTAACTACTACTTATATTCTATTCTTTCGCATTACGTAGGATAAGCAATAGTAACAGTAGTAACATTCTTAACATAAGCGAGCTTCTAGGGCTTCCGTTTCTTCTTACCATAAAAAAATGCATTTTCCACGATATTGAAAACAATTTTCGCTTTTTACTGTTCTTTTTCACGATCACCCGTTTGGCTCTGCCCTACTCCCTTGCTTTCCCTTACTTCTTTCAATTTATTCATCTACATCACTTCCTGTCCATTACCATCCAAGGTCCATCTTACACACTCATCCACACTCAACTGTCCCTCTTTCTCCCTTGTACATCTCTCTAATACATGTGCCCATGACTCCATTTCGTATCCACATACTCTACATAAATTCTCCTCTTCATCCATCCAATATCTGCATACTCTCACTCCTTCTCCCATTCTAAACCATACAACTCTACTCCATTTTTCTTCCTTTTTATTTTTTGCAGATATTCTGGTTCCGTCAATCCTTTGACCATCGTATACCATCTATTGTACCTCGAATCTATAATCTTTGCCCATCTCTCTTCTCCTTGTTTAACTAATAGCTATAACTCTATATTCTGCCACTCCACAACCCCTTCTCTAATATTACAAACCCTTCTCATTTTTCTTTCTTCCCCCCATTTTGAATTTCCCAAATTGCCTCTCGCTTTATTGTTCCGAACTTTGCCCAAACATGCTTGTATTATTCTGCTTCCCTCTCCCCTTTTTAGCTTCTCTTCAAACCTCCACGCTCTCTTAATTTTTCTAGTAACCATATTTTCTCTTCCTAACTCTTCTCTTAACATATATCCTGGGCAACTCTAGCTAACCCCCATTACCCACCTCAGAAATCGCTCATGCATTCTATCTACTTACCTATGTTCCTTCCATCCCCAGATCTCCACACCATAACACAACACTGCCCAAACCAACGCATCAAACAACCAGACCCTCATTCTCCAATCGTTCTTGAACCTTCTCTTTCCTTTACCCCATACTTTGCCCATTGCTTTACTCGCACATTCAATTCTTTTTCTTACCTGCAGCTGGTTTCCCCCTCCTGCCTCAAACCAAAAACCTAAGTAACAGAATTCCTCCACCCTTTCCACTGTTTGTCCGTTCATTTTCCAAACGTAGTCTATTATGGTGTTTCTCTTTCTGAAACACATCATCTTGGTTTTCTCTACGTTCACCGTCAGAACTGTTACTCCCACATACTCTTCAAAGATTCTCATCATTAGGTTCATCCCCTTCTCATAATCTGCTAACAGAACTACATCGTCCGCGTATGCTAGAGAGTATAGTTTTGCTATTACCTAAAACCGTTCCTCCTTTTCTTTTCTCCTTTAGCTTCTGCTCTAAGTCTGCCAGCAGGATACTAAATAGTAACGGACTCAAAGGGCACCCTTTCCTTAGACCTCTGCCTGTCCAGAAAACCTGCCCTTTTTTCTTTCCGATTTTCATCCTGATCCTGGTTTCAGTCAAAATTTCGTTTATCTTCTCCAACAACTTTTCCTCTACACCCCTCTCTTTCATTGCTTGCCATAGCACTTTTCTCTTCACTGAGTTAAACGCTGCTTTGAAATCTACAAACAAAGCTACTACTTTCCCTTTCTTTCTGTCCGAATTTCGGTTAACTAAGTAGTTAAGTACGTAGATATTGTCTATAGTTCCCATCCCTTTTCTAAATCCCGTCTGATTATGTGGGATACTTTCTTTTTGTTGTACCTGACTCTCTAACCTTTTTCTTAAGATGTCTGCATATATTTTATAGCCGACTGACATGAGATCCCATCCTTAATCCCTTCTCCGCCATACTTCATCGCTTCGTTCTCCATCCCATCTTCTCCTATCTCCTTGTTTCTTTTTAGCCTATTTATTGCCTCATCGACTTCTTCTCTAGTTATCTCGTTCCATTTCTCCTTGGACTATCCTACACTTTTCCCCTTTGATCTAATTTTGCTCTCCCCCCAATAGACCCTTAAAATAATCCGTCCATTCCTCCATTTCTATTTCTTCGTTAACGCCCTTCCTTTCCTCTCTATCCCTATCTACTACCTCCCATACCCTACATTCTTTGATCGCTTTTCCACTTCTGTTTTATATTCTTTCTTTCCCCTTTGTATTTTTCTTTCCAGCATCTTCTCATGTTCTTTTCCGCCTGTCATACTCCTCCTCCTCCATTTCCCTTTTTGTCCATTTGCTTACACACTCTTTCATTCCCTCCTTACTCTCCGAGCATTCTTCGTCCCACCAGCCTCTCTTTCCTCCTACTCTTTCTCCATTAGTACCCAGCTCGTCATTTACATTATCAATCGACCACTTTAATCTTTCAATTAACGAGTCTATTCCCTCCTCTTTTTCATACCTAACCTTTTCCATCATTTGTTTAAACTCTTTTAATTTATCTACCCCCCAGACTCCCATGTTCGTGTTTCTTTCCCACCATATTTTCTTTCTCCCTCTGCCGCGCTTACTGCTGTCTCTTTTTAGCGTAGCTATGACCGGGAAGTGCTCGGACCCTATCTTATTCCCTACCTTCATACTCCCCATCATATGCCGCATTCTTTCTTTAGTAAAGATGTAGTCTATTACTATTGCTCCCTTGCCTATGAATGTGATCTCCCCTTCCTCATCTCCTTTCTTATTGCCATTGCATATAAATCATCCTCTTTATCCTATCTTGTCTAGTAACTTCCTCTCCTCCCTGTCCATCTCTTTTTGTTTGGAGTTCCTTATATATGCTTCCTTTTCTTCATTCCATAACCCTCCCTCTTGTTTGCCAGTCCATGCATTAAAGTCCCCTTCTATTAAAACTAATTCTTCCTTCTTTTCCTCCATCCACCTCCTTATTTCACTCAAGCCTTTCCCTTCCCCTCTTCTTATATATACACGAACCACCGCTATTTCTACTTTCCCAATTATAATTTTTCTTACCATTGTTCCATCCCTTTCCTTCATGTCCTTATCTTTTCTCCCTTTTACTGATAATTCTTTTTTCACCCCTGACACCATGCCGTCCATCCCTCTCCCTTTAACGTATTCTTTTCTTGCTTCTTGCGTTGTCCACACATAACCTTTCGGCAACAGTTTTTTTCCCCTTCCAGTCCTTCACATCTGTCCAAGTTTCGCTCATCATAATCACATCCCACTTCTCTAACTCCTCCCAAAACCCTTTATTCTTGTTCTTCAAACCTGACACATTTGCCGTTTCGAAACCCCTCCCTCTTTTTCTCCTCCTCACTCCACACTTTTAATAGAAACATTCTTTCTTTTCCTTCCTTCGTCCCTCCTATTCTTTTGACTCCTTCTACCTTGACCTGCACTCTAATGACTCGCAAAAGATTTTTTATTTCCACTTCTCCCGTTTCACACTCCACTTTTCATCCCTTAATTACTATGTTATTTTTCCTCTTTGCCCTTTCTTCCCCTACTAATCTTCTTTCAATCTCACTGTGTCTTTTCTTCAATCTTTCATTTTAATTTTGAACGTTCTTTTCATTCCCTTTTACTATTTCCTCATTCTCTGTTGTTCCCCATATGCTCATTCCTAATTTCTAGATTGCCTACCCGTTCTTCCAACTGTTTTAACTCAATAGATCTCTGTTCGTCAACCTCTCTCTGTCTATTTTCAATGCTCTCCAGCTTACCCCAAACCTTGTCTTTCTCCTTCCAGCGTTTATCCCATTCTTCCTATTTTTCTCTTACCTTTTTCACTTCCCCCTTTACATCGTTTCCCTGCCTATTCATATCCCTATTCATGTCATCCAATCTCTTTCTTGTTTCCTCTCTAAACCCTTTTATTAGAGCTTCCAACTTTTCAAACATCCCCCAACCCCTCTATGTCTCTGGTGTTTTCCGTTTAACTCTAACTCTCCTGTTCTCCTGATCCCTTTCTACCTCATCTTCCCCAGCCACTCTTTTCCTTTTTTCCTCCCCTTCACTGCTAGTCACGCTTGCCTTTTTTTTTGGCCATTCGTCCAGACTTCTGTTCGAACTCGCGTAGCCTAGCTTGTTAAGGCGCTGTAAATTTGAGACATTTTGAGATTTTTTTGAGACATTATAGACATTTTTGTAAGACGTAATATTTAATGTCATTATTGAGTTAATCACTTGAATGATCCGAAAAGATCGGACTACGATCTGTCGCGATTCACTGCTGCTCGCACACTATTTTTCTGAAGCGACAAGACTATCATCACGCACTCAAACTGAGATATTACGTGACTTCAAACATTCCTTTAAATTATAAGGAAACTGAAAATAGCTTTGAAATAGGCGATGTCGATAAACTGAATGATTTTCAATCGCAGAAGATCTCATGAAGACGAAACATCGCAATTTTAAACACACCGCCCGCCTCGTGAGTGGTAACTGCACGATGAAAAGAAAAAACAAGAAGTGCTTAATCGAGTATTTGTCTACAACTCGAATGCCGCTCGTCGTAAAGAAACAGTATAAATGTGACAAAAATTTAATAGTTTTAGCCGCCCGTCATAATCCACTAAGTTTACAGAATAATTTCTTATAAATCTAATTAATAATAGTTATTCAGATTTCGCTCATTTCTTTCGCTCTTACTGGTAACAGACAAATCTGAGTAATCGAAGGTTCGTAGTCCGAACTGGCAGTTTTTACGCGAACAGAACGTACTAAATCGTCCTTTCCCTTGTAGTATTCAACTATGTGACTTACCAACCATCTCGAAGGCGGCAACGAATCATGTTTCAAAAGAACGATATCACCGAACACAAAATTTAGCTCTTTGTTGAACCGTTTGTACCGTTTTTGTAAAGGCAAGCTTCTATACGAGTAAGCAGGGAATAAAACTCTTCGTATGTAAGAGTATGTGCACATACAATTCTTTTCAGATGGTGTTTAAAACTCTTAACTCCAGCCTCCCATAAACCCCCAAAATGAGGAACGGAAGGTGGTATGCAATGCAAAAAAGTACCTTGAATTGCGAACTCATTATGCAAATAAGCGTCCAGTCTAAGATTCAAAAGACAATTTTTTAATTCCCGGCCAGCACCGTGAAATGTCGTACCATTATAACTGTACAAGTGCACAGGTCTTCTTCGCCTTGAAGAAAATCGCTGAAAGGCGGCGAGAAAATCGACAGCTGAATAATCAGAAACGAGTTCTAAATGGACAGCTCGCGTACAACAACTGACGGAAAGCGCAACGTAAGTTTTGTAACTCTTTCTGCCACGACCGGAAGCAAAGCGAACATTAAATGGGCCTGCATAGTCCACACCAGAATGTGTGAATGGACGATTTGGGATTACTCTAAATTCAGATAAGTCCCCCATAAGTTGTTGAGACAAAGCCGCTCTCCCACGTGTGCACTCTAGGCAACCTTTGATCAGTCGTTTAATCAAAGAGTGAGCTCCTAAAATCCAGTAACGCTGTCTGAGCGTATGTCAAGTTAATTGCTGACCACCGTGTAAAGATCGAAGGTGAGCATGCCTGCCGATAAGCTCACTTATGTGGTGACGCGGCAAAATGATGGGATGCTTCTCATCAAAACTGATAGGAGCATGCCGTAGTCTTCCATGTAACCTTAAGAGATTGTTGGAATCCAAAAATGGATTCAAACTTTTTAATAGCGAGTTCTTTGGCACCACCCTATCTTCTTCGTTAAAAGCTTTTATCTCATTAGAAAAGGAGTTTGCCTGGACAAATTTAATCCAAAATATAACAGTTTTTTGGATTTCAATCGCATTAAAAGACATGGTTGAAAATTTAGGTTTAGGCTTATCAAGTTTTGAGTGTTTGAACACAAAGGCATCAATAAACCTTTTACAATAGGCAGTTGCGCGAAGCAATCCTCGCCAAAAGGAGAATTTAAGCATCAAGTTAAATGGACTTTTGATCACAATCAAAACATGCTAATTTTCTAGTGCCGCTGTTCTAAATTTGATTGGGCGGGGGCTGCGTGGCGATATTCAGGCCATTTTGAGGAATGGAAAGTTAACTACGGTGGACCTTGCTACCATGAGGAATGCCTTATCAATTTTTCGAGCAATGACGTAGTTTCCATGACAAACTTAAGTGTCTTAGTTAGCAACGCAGCTCCACACAACTTCAAAGAGGAATTGATACATATTTAACAGGAGCTACTTTAGATTTAGCCATTATTAGGCAAACATGAGTCTGTTTTAAATCTTCACTAAGAATTCTAATGTAAACGGAAGCTGAATAAGCTTTTGACGAAGCGTCAGAAAAGCCATGAAGCTCGAATTCAGAGTTTGTCTGCAGTTGTCGTGTCCATCTAGGGACTTTAAGTGCTTCTAATTTTTCCAGAGAACCGTGATAATTTAAACATTGAATTTTAAGATCATCAGGTAGTCTGTCATCCCAGTCGAGTTTACGCAGCCAAAGTTATTGCATTAAAATTTTTTCCACTTTTATGACTGGAGTTATCCAACCCATAGGATCATACAACTTAGCTATTAATGAAAGAACAATCTGTTTTGTTGGATTCTCGACTAAAGAAGAAGTCACTTTAAAAAGGAATGAATTACACTCAGGATGCCAAAATAAACCTAGAACCTTTAGCTGAGCATCCTCCACTAACGGAAATTCCATAGCAAACCAAATCATTGAGAATATTGGGACCGATGTGAAGATGAACATTCAAGGAAGAATTATTGGAAGTTATACTGAAAGCGTTGAAAACAACCCTCAATTTAGTAGTGGAACTACTTTCTTTTAAGATAGGGTGATGAGGCAAATACACAGTTTCATATTCTGATAAGAAACTGGAGTATTTTAACAATCATTCCGGTTTTTCTGATAAAAGACGAAGTACTTTATTCAAAACGATCTTAGCTCTCTCCAAGGATGCACCTATTTTTATGGAGGGAGCGTTTTTGAAAGGTAAGCGTATCATGTAACGTCCATCTTTTGTTCGTTGGTAATTCGTGGCGAAATGCTCATCACAAAACATCTCGTCATCTGTCAAAGTATTTTTAAAGGGAACTTCCTCAAACTCCCAGAACCTGTTTAAATCTTCATGCAAGACTTCTGCTGAAATAGTCTGATGTGCTGTAACTGGAATGTTAATTTCTATTTTATTTGTGACTGAAACCAGCCCAGATAATATCCAACCAAAAAGGGTACTTTGCGAAGTAAGATAACCCAATATACCCTGTTGGAGACCAGAGAGTAAACATGAGCCAGGTAAGGTACATTCAGATCCTTGGCCCAGCAAAATTCTGAATCCGTGACTTCTTCCATTTTCAGCTTGGAAGAAAATAACAGCCGTAACGAGTAAGGTTGAGTGCGATAAATTTGGATGATTATTCAGAAAATAAAACAAAACTTTATCGTCTGCTTCTTCAAGCGAAACTTGATTGACACCCCCCCCCCCCTTCACCCTCAGGGTGAAATTGCCGGGATCATTTGGTTGTGACGCGAGAGAAGCTGAAACTGCCAATTGAGAATTAACCGATGCAGGGTCAGTTGGTGGTAAGGTGGGATTTGAATTATAATTATCTGAATGCAACAGGAAATTATGTGAGACAATTCTAACAACAATGCTTATTTGTAGCAACTTCCCTACTCCTGTCCACAGGCAGAGCTTTGAATTAGTTGCATTTAAATAAAGAGTGATTTTCCTTACCAAGGATACGCATTGTGCCTCCTAACTCCCGATTGTTTTGAAGTCCTACTTTTTTCTTGAGAACTCGCAATAGGTTTTGAAGCTTTAATAGCCTCCAAAATACGTATCGGAGTCTCCAAAAATGAGGAAAGTTGCTGATAAATGGGATAATCAGTGCTAGAATCAATATGCATCTCCCATTCCTTGAGTGTACTTATATCAAACTTTTTAACCATTATAAAAACAAGTAAATCACTCCAATGTTTTGTTAAGCGTTTAAGATTTTTTAGAGCCGTCATTGACTCATTTGTTTTAACGCGCAAATTTTTTTCAGTCTTCCAGAATATTATTCGGCACATTAGGAAGATTGATAAAAGCTTGTAAATGAGTTGAGATTAAAGCTCTCTTGTTGTAAAATCTAGTCTTTAGCGACTCACAAGTGGAGATAAAGTTAGCATCAGTTATCGAAACATGTATTAAAAACCTTCAGCTTCGCCCTTTAAGGACAATTTCAAATAATGCAGTCTTGTTACGTTTGACAAGGAATAATTTTGAATTATTAAAGGATTAAGTAAATTGCGAAAATTCTCCTAATCCGTGTAGTCTCCTGAAATCTCCGGTAAAGTGATTTGAGGAAGTTTAACAGGCAAGGAATCATGACGAATAATTTGAGACTGATTTAAACTTTCATTAGCCTTAGTCTCCGGGGTAAGCAAGACCAATTGGTTATATAAAAAATCTCGTGCATTGAGATAAGCATCTTCAATAGCGACATACTTGAACTTTGTGAAATATTCCAATTTCTCACGCTCAGCCGACGTAATTCCAGCTTTAATCTCCAGATGCAGGGTTTCACAACTCTTCCAGCGTTGGTAAAAAATTTCTATCCGGGATTTGACAGTAGCCTGAAAAATCTCTGATAACTCAGAGAATAATGGATCCATTTTGACAAAAGGAGCAATTCAAATTGACACTTGTTGATAATTCAGCTGAAATTGAAAAGTCTTAATTTGCAAACTAAAGAACTGATTTAGTTTAGTTTTAAAGTGCTCTGACAATGCGAGCTACTTTAAGTGTGCGAGAACATTATTATTAATAAAATGTCAATAAATCTTCACTGAACTACTACGGCCTGAATTATTATTGTTTAGTTTGCCATAACGAGCCTCTCTCATCATGGGTAAATTAAAGTTTTCATCTTACCACTGGAGAAGGTTAGAAATCGATGAAGTCTAAAATTAAGTGTGTTGACAATTATCCAAATATCAGCTCGCAAACCTGTTATTTCTTCCTTCAGATGAAGAGTAATGAAAGACCGATCCAGTAAAGAATGACAGCATGAAAGAGTATAGTACAAACTGTTTGGAGAAGGAGACTGCCTTACAGTACATGCAAAGATGTTGTCACCAGCTTATCCTTGCTATGTAACCTCAAGCCGTCATATTTTCCACCTAGTTCCTGTGCTGTCACTTAATAAAATTTCTCACTTCGATCTTTTCTATACCAATTTTACACTTTTAAATGTTTTTTTCACGATCTTCTATCCGGCTCGAAGGACCATTTTGTTTTATGTTTATGTTTATGACTAATTAATTTTGCCAGATCAGGAATAGACAGAGAAGAATCGTTAGAAATAATGAATAGTTCAAGTTTTATTTCAAGTATATAGACATTTTTGTAAGATTAATAATTTTCAATCGCAGAAAATCTCATAAAGACGAAACATCACAACTTTAAACAGTCCCGCTAGCAGGACGAAAAGTGTGGGGGTATTATTGATCCCGCTGATTGTATGAATACAGAGGGTGTGTTATTGAGACCGCCAGTGGGATGAAGAAGGGAAGTATATTTATTTAATCAACTAATTATATTCAGATTATACCCATAAGGAAATCAAAATGATGTTAATAAATTATATTGAATTGGATGTCATTGATTGCTATATAACTTTAATTTCTAAGCTGACAGGTCTGACAAGTGAATGGTGGCGTCAAGTGGCAAGCGGCGTAATTATATTTTAGCGGAAATTTAATATCATACATGGGTGAAAATCAATAAATCAACACAATTCGTTTCTAGAACTTTCTGTTTGTTTATAAGGTCTTTCGCATTCGAGTAAAATATTTTTTTCTCTTAGGTCCAAACCTAACTATGATAGAAAATAGTGATAAGCGAGATTTAGATGAAAAAATTAAATAATTTCAATTATTGAAACAAAGAAAAAAGGATGCGTAACTAAAGACACAGAAAACGGCGTGTTAAAAGGCTGATTTGAAATATGTTCAGGAGTAGACAGTGAATAATAGACAAGGAGTAGGTCTGATTTTGAATGAAAGAGCAAAGCAGCATCTCGGCGACCATGATTTCGTATCTCCCAGCCTGCTGTGGGCTATAATAAAAGTAGGAATCAGAAGACTATTTATCATAGCATGCTACGCGCCACTTGATAGTGATCCTTGAGAAGTAGAAGACGCCTTCTGGGACACTTTAAATGGCACAATAAATATTTGCGATGATGGGGAAAGAATAATTCTACTAGGAGACATAATCGGATGGGTGGGCATCCAAAATTAGAATACAGAAAGAGTACTAGATAATTTTGGGGATCCAAGAACAATCTATAACGGAGACAAATTAGTTGGTCTATGCCTAGAAAGGGGTTTGTTTATTACAAACACTTGGTTTAGGCATAAAATGATCTACATATACACCTGGTCTAAAAGAAATAATCGCAGTATAATTGACTTTGTTGTTGCGGATGAAGGGCTAAGAGAGTTTGTCAAAGATACATGGGTCATGAGGGATTCTGAACGCAATACTGATCATTACCTTCTGAATCAAAATTGAGAACCTACAGAACCTGGATGTGCGAATAGATATCCCAAATAAGATAATCGAAAGCATAGATAGGGCAACATGGGAGGACCGTATAAAAGACAAAGATATAGAGGGCACCTGGACACAGTTACGGGATATTGTCAGGTGTGTGATCGAAGTGTGTGGTACCGGAGTTTTAGGAAGAGTGTCTGGTGATGCGTGGTGGAATGATGAAATTAAGGCTGCCCAAAAAGCAAAGAGAGAAGCGTACAGGAGAACTTTGAACATCGCAGGTCTTAGCAATGAAGAAGGGAATAGACGTAGAAATGACTATAGACTCGACAACAGGATACTCAAACGATTAGTTAAGGAACGTAAAGATACAATTAGAGCAGAAGAAGAGAAGAAAATACAAAACGAATTTGAAGGAAGCAAGAAACTGCCTTATAAAGATATGAAAGGAAATAAAAGTACAGAATTTGTCAACATGAGAAATAGTGGGGGGAAATGTTATTGATGCAGGCGGAATACTAGAGGCTTTCAGAGACTGTTTTAGGAAACAATTCGGAGATGAAGCTATAAGACACCACAACTGCGGTGTTTAACACGATGCGTTATAAAACTCAATTGAGAAAGTCTGTGTCACTGAGGTTAGAGATATAATTAGGAAAAAAAGTTTTCT
Organism: Belonocnema kinseyi; assembly: GCF_010883055.1. Taxonomy (NCBI): domain Eukaryota; kingdom Metazoa; phylum Arthropoda; class Insecta; order Hymenoptera; family Cynipidae; genus Belonocnema; species Belonocnema kinseyi. The sequence goes on along the minus strand of NC_046665.1, from coordinate 17,584,310 downwards.
GTGCATTTGTTAACCTAGGAAAAGCTTTTGACAAGGTAGATAGAAGTAAACTTTGAGAAGTCCTGAAAGAGTATGAAGTCAATGGATGGCTCCTACAAGCTATAAAAACAATATATACGGGTAGCAAAGCGAGTGTAAGCGTGAATCGGAAATTGAGTGACTGTTTCGATATTATTCAAGAAGTTAGACAAGGATGCGTTATGTTTCATGGTTATCTATATTATTTATGGACAAGTGTTTAAGAATGGCTCTTTTCGATCCAGAGGGTGTGAATCTCGAAACAGTAAGGGTACGTGGGTTAGCGTTCGCAGATGATAAGGTTGTTATGGCAGAGTCAATCGAAGGCTTACAAAGAATGTTGAATAAACTGAATGCAAGCATGAAGAGCATGGACGTCAAAATTAACGTAAATAAAACAAAAACTATGGTGTTCGAAGGGAAGAGTGAGAAAACACTATGCAATATTTTATTGAATGATGAGAATTGAACAAGTTGATAAGTTCGTATACCTTGGTAGCTATTTTACCAGGGACGGGAAGATACATGAGGAATTAGATAGACTCAAAAACGAAGGTAAGAAGGTTATTAGTAGAGCAGGTCCCCTTATCAGAAGTAAAAATGTATCAAATAAAGCTAAAATAGCAATACATAATTCTATGTTGATACCGACTTTACTATACGGTAGCGAGACTTGGGACATTTGAATATCCTGTAAACGTCCCAGAGTTACCCTGGATATCCTGGCGTTATTCCTGGGATATCCTAATTTCCGTCTTGCAGGATATCCGACGGGTTATTCTTGCGATATCCTTGGGACAACCTGGGAAATAAATGGGATCAAATGAGATATCCCGGTATATCATATTGCTGTGAGGGTATAGCGTATAACTTTTGAAACTCTAGCCGGTTTAGATTGTGCTTTGACACACAGTTTAAGGGACCAACAATGAAGATCAAGTTCATTAACCAGCCATTTTTGATAAAAATAGAAAAAAGTTATAGCATTTTCAACATTTTTTAGACCACTTTTTTCAAGATTTCAAAGTTCTATCGACAGCTATTTATAGTAGACAAAAATAAGAACAATTGAGCCCAATCACTTTTTTAATAAAATAAAAATGATCAAAGTTATAGATTTTCAAAATCCAAGAAACCAAACGAAAATAAAAATGTGAAGCCAATGAAAAAGCCATAACTCCATTATGTGTCCAAACAAAGCAAGATACGAAAGGAGATAGATCGACACAAATTGTGCACCTAAAAAAGATCTACAAATTTGCCAAGAAATACTTTTTTGTAGGATAAGTGTTTTTTGTTTTATTTGTGAAAAACAACATTGAAAATAAAAAATTAAATTTGTGTACAAATGATACAAGCTCTGAGAATAAACGAGACAAAATTTATTTAAACAAAACAGATATACTTATATTCTTATACTAATACTAAACAGATATACTAATATTCTTATGAATATTTTTTTGGATAGAAAACGTAGTTTTTCTTTTAATCGTAAGAAACAAGATTAAAATTAGAAAAAATTATTTTAAAAAAGGCAATAAGAATAAGTATGGTTTAATTTCCATGCATATTATGAACTGTAATGATATAAATCTATTGAAATGTTACATGTTTTAGCGCAACTAAGAATGATTTTTAATGCAAAATAAGAAAAAAATATTGAAGTACTTATGATAAATAACATTTGTACTTTATTTTACAATGTCTGAATAAGCAGCCCCAGGCAGAGGTACATAAAAATGTATTATATTTGATATAAAAGTGTTGAGCATAAGGAACAAAAGTTGACGTTTTGGACTAAATCTAGTACGAATCACGAGATGCGTGATGAGAATGTGTTCGTTAAAGTCGAAAGAGCTTTAATAAAAGAGAGTTCACAATCACAAAATTAGTGATAGGTCGTTGACATCAAAACACATCGAAACATCGATGTTTTCGTTGCATCAATGTTTTTTCTTCAATTTTGGATATCAGTGTTTTTATTTGATCATTTATTAGTCAGCAAAAGTTTTACTTTCACGCCCACGTGGGCGTGAGCTGTGTGGCTCTAACGATGATGGTTTGTAATTTAAAAGGTCTCGAGCCTCCAAGGCATCGTATAATAACTACTTTTCTTTACCTGCTGTAGTATATAGTGCTGAAGATCAAATTGTTCTCAGAAATATTGAGATAATACTTCAAAATACCTCTTATATTTTAAAATATTTTGACATAATATTTCTTCCCGACCTTATTTTACATTAACATATTTCCTGACCTAAAGAAGTGAAGAAGGGTAAATAGATACTTTAAATTCTGCCCAGTAAAGATATTTTCTATACTTTTGCTTGAGTTGTCTTGCTGATAGTTTTCAAAAATTATCAGCTGTGCCCGAGCATTTCATTTTATCAGATTATGACGAGATAAGGGCTTTTTCAACGATTATAAATTCTTACGAGGACCTATACGCGCACAATTATTCTTCCTGCTTTCGCAAAATAAGGTTCGTGAAATAAGTTTCGCAAGATAAGGTTCCTGAAGTAAGGTTCGGGAAATAGGTCTCATGAAATGAGATTCGCATAATAAGGTGAAAGTAAAAATAATACCCGGTGCAATAAAATCAGTGCAATTTTGTGCATACAAGGGGTGCTCAAGTTTCAAGAGGAGACGGAGTAATACTTTTTTGTTTCCCCGCCCAAAACTAATTCACGTATTTATTCGCATTTATAAACTGTATTAAATAGGCTGTCCACTGTCCAGTGATTCTTAGGAACGAGATCAAAGGCCTTTTTCAGGTTTTCCAGGTCAAGAATGAAAGTTTTTCCGGGTCTCCTTTTTTTAATTAAATCATGAAATAACCGTTTGTTATAGATGTAAAAAATGCGCTATTTCATTTTTTATCGCCCAATTTTTCAAATCTTTGAATTCTTTGTGAATTCGTTAAAATCTCTTGAAATACTTAAAATATTTTTTAAATATTACAATTTCTGTGAAACCTTTTGCAATCTTTTAAAATTTGTTGAAAATATTTTAATTCCTTCAAATCAGAAATCTTTGAGAAATTTTATGAAATCTTTGGAAATTTTTAAAATATTTGTTAAAACTTTCTTTAATTTTGGTGTGTGAAATCTTTCGTTTTCGCTTGAAATAATTGAAATCGTATGAAATCTTCTCAAATTTGTTGAAACCTTTTCAATTAATTTAACATTCTTCAAATATTTTCGCAATCTTTCGTATTCATTTGAAATCATTGAAATATTTGAAATTATTGAAGTCTTTAGAATTAATTATATTCTTATATTTTCGTATTTCTAAACTGTGTAAAATCTTTTGAGGTTATTAACCTGGTTTAATATAGCCTTTTTAAAATCTTTAAAGACTTTGAACTCTTTTTAAAGTTCTAAAATCTTTGAAAATGTTTCAATTCAGATGTATACGCCTTTTTCAAATCTTTGATATCCTTGCAATCTTTATGAAATGTTTGAAATCCTTGGTAAATTTTTGTGAATTAATGTAAATTCGTAATTAATGTATTACCTTATTATTCTTATATTTTCTGAAATCCAAGTCGATAAATTACGTTTTTTTCCTCTATCAATAATGACTTTTACATAACGCGATTTAATGAATTCAGTTAAAGGTCTGTTATCTTGAAAATTATTAACTTTACGCTTAGGTGATAAGTTTTTATTACAAAAATGTGTATTTAGGTTGGTACTTTTAAATAAGATCTCTGGAGAATTTTATTTCCAACATTTTTGGATATCGAAAAAAATGTTTAACATTTCTTGGAATATACAGATTATTTTTGCACATTTTTAAACACATTTTTTTAATCATTTTCAATTGTTCTAAGCCTAGCAAAATCAGTATTAAGCACTTATTTCTTTGAAATTTTTTTAAAAAAATTGTCAACTTCTTGAACAAAATGTGTTTTTTCCATTTTTTTTTAGAATATACAGACAATTTCTGCACATTTCCGTAATCATTTTTACTCGCTATAAGCCTGGCCGAAATCATTTTTAAATTCTTATGTACAAAATATTGTTTTTACACATTTTTCAATTCCCTAGAATAATCCTGTCCAAATAAGATGAAACGCTCGTTTTGCAACATTTTATTATAAACTTTTTTCAAATTCGAAAAAATGTAAACAAAAATGTTTAAAACTGTTTGCAATAGATGCACAGTGTTTGCACTTATTCAACAACTGATTACAAATTGTTAATGTTGTTGGATTTCAAACGCATTAAGAGACATGGTTGAAAATTTAGGTTTAGGCTTATTAAGTTTTGAGTCTTTGAACACAAAGGCATCAATAAACCTTTTACAATAAGCAGTTACGCGAAGCAATATTGGCCAAGAGGAGAATTTAAGCATCACGTTAAATGGACTTTTGCACACACTCAAAACATGATAACTCTCTAGCGGCCGCTGTTCTAAATTTGATTGCGTGGGGGCTGCGTGGATATATTCAGACCATTTTGAGGAATGCAAAGTTAACCAAAGTGGACCTTGCCACCATGAGGGATGCCTTATCAATTTTTCGGGCGTGAGTCCCAGTGTAGCGCAATCAGATGCATTATATTTAGTAGAAATGTATCGCCATTTCGCGCGAGGTACCAGCTCATGAATTAGGGAAACTTTATTGGCAACAAACACAGGCCAATTGGAAGGATGTTTTCCTAGCCAAGCTAAAACTGTTACGGAATCAATGTGACAGTAAACAGGTATTTTATCCAATGACATAGTTTCCATGACAAACTTAAGTGTCTTAGTTAGCAACGCAGCTCCACACAACTCCAAACGTGGAATTAATACATGTTTAACAGGAGCTACTTTAGATTTAGTCATTAGTAGGCAAACATGAGTCTGTTTTAAATCTTTACTAAGAATTCTAATGTAAACGGAAGCTGAATAAGCTTTTGACGAAGCGTTAGAAAAGCCATGAAGCTTGAATTCAGAGTTTGTCTGAAGTTGTCGTGTCCATCTGAGGACTTAAGTGCTTCTAATTTTTCTAGAGAACCATGATAATTTAACCATTGAATTTTAAGATCATCTGGTAGTCTGTCATCCCAGTCGAGTTTACGCAGCCAAAGTTTTTGCATTAACATTTTTGCCACTATTATGACTGGAGTTATCCAACCCATAGGATCATACAACTTGACTATAAATGAAAGAACAATCCGTTTTGTTGGATTTTCGACTAAAGAAGAAGTCACTTTAAAAAGGAATGAATCAGACTCAGGATCCCAAAATAAACCTAGAACCTTCAGATGAGCATCCTCAGCTAAAGGATGTTTGTGTTCTCCCGAGGGACAATCTTGCAATAGTTCGGGTTCATTTGCGACCCTTTTTCGAGAATGGAAACCACCAGCCTTTAAAAACAGTGTTACTTGAGCTCGCGCCTGTTTAGTCTCAATCTGACTATGTGCACCAAACAAAACATCATCGACGTAAATATTATTTTCTAATATAGTTTGAGCTAAAGGAAATCTATTTCCTTCATAATAAGCTAACTGCTTAACCACTTTGTTAGCCAAATAAGGAGCACAGGCAGTACCGTAAGTAACGGTTAAAAGCCTGTAAGCGACGAGCCTTTTATCAGTAGAAATCCAGACAATTCATTCATAGTCGAAATCCCGAGGGTCAACTAGAATTTGTCTAAACATTTTTTCAATGTCAGCCATATAAAAAAACCGATGTGATCTCCAATTAATAATGATTGAAACCAAATCATTCAGAATCTTGGGACCGATGTGAAGATGAGAATTCAAGGAAGAATTATTGGAAGTTAAACTGGAAGCGTTGAAAACAACCCTCAATTTAGTAGTGGAACTACTTTTTCTTAAGATAGGTTGATGAGGCAAATACACAGTTTGTGGAAAACTATCCAATTCCTTTTCTCGAAGAAGTTCCATGTGTCCAAGGCTTTCATATTCTGATAAGAAGCTGGAGGATTGTAACAATAATTCCGATTTCTCTGATAAGCGACGAAGTACTTGATTCAAAATGATCTTAGCTCTCTCCAAGGATGTACCTATTTTTATGGGAGGACCAGTTTTGAAAGGTAAGCGTATCATGTAACGTCCGTCTTCTGTTCGTTGGTAGTTCGTGGCGAAATACTCATCACAAAACATCTCGTCATCCGTCAAAGTATTTTTAAAGGGAACTTCCTCTAACTCCCAGAACCAGTTTAAATTTTCATACAAGACTTGTGCTGAAATAGCCTGATGTGCTGTAACTGGAATGTTAATTTCTATTTTATTTGTGACTGAAGCCGGCGCAGATAATATCCAATCAAAAACGGTACTTTGCGCAGTAAAAGAAACCATTATACCCTGTTGGAGACCAGGAAGTAAACATGAGCCATATTTATCGGCTCCTAAAATCAAATGAACTTGATGGACCTAAAGGGATATGGATCTGCTAACCCTAACTCTTTTAATTGATCTTCAATCCCCACATTAGATCTTACAGGAGAAGCATAGGATGTAAGGTGTCATAATACTAAAGCTTGAATATGGGCTTTAGGACAGTTCTTTTCTGTAGGAATTGAATTAAATTTTGCTAACTTTCTTGAAGAACCAATATTAACTCCTCCAACTCTATATACTACTGCTTTAATCTTTTCGTAGCGTGGACTTGATATTTTGATTGCTCTCCCGGTAAGAAAACAATATTCAGATCCTTGGTCCAGACAAACTCTAAATCTGTGACTTCTTCCATTTTCAGCTTGGAAGGAAATAACAGCCCTAGCGAGTAAGGTTGAGCGCGATAAATTTTGATGATTATTCAAAAAATGAAACGAAACTTTATCGTCTGCTTCCTCCAGTGCCGGGAATCGCCGGGATCATTTGATTGTGACGCGAGAGAACCTGTAACTACCAATTGAGAAGTAACCGATGCAGAGTTAGTTGGTTGTAAGGTTGGACTCGAATTATAATGATCGGAATGCAACAAAGAATTATGTCTCCTACCGCACTTGTAACATTTGAATTTACTAACACAATTATGAGGTCGATGTCCGGGCGTGAGACAATTATAACAACAATGATTATTTGTAGCAACTGCCCTACGCCTGTCCACAGACAGAGCTTTGAATTGGTTGTATTTAAATAAAGAGTGATTATCCATACAAAGGAGACACTTTGAGCTAGAAGTTGCATTGTGGCTCTTAACTCCCGATTGTTTGGAAGCCCTACTCTTTTCTTGAGAACTTGCACCAGGTTTTGAATCTTTAATAGCCTCCAAAATACGTATGCGAGTCTCCAAAAATGAGTCAAGTTATTGATAAGTAGGATAATCAGTGCTAGAACCAATAAGCATCTCCCATTCTTTGAGAGTACCAATATAAAACTTTTAGCCATTATAAAAACAAGTAAATCACTCCAATTTTCTGTTAAGCGTTTAAGATTTTTGAGTGCCGCCATTGACTCATTTGTTTTATCGCGCAAGTTTTTTTCAGTCTTCCAGAATATTATTCGACACATTGGGAAGATTGATAAAGGCTTATAAATGAGTTGAGATTAAAGCTCTCTTGTTGTAAAATCTAGTCTTTAGCGACTCCCACGTGGAGATAAAGTTAGCATCAGTTATCGAAACATGTCTTAAAAACCTTCAGCTTCGCCCTTTAAGCACAATTTCAAATAGTGCAGTCTTGTTACGTTTGACAAGGAATCATTTTGAATTATTAAAGGATTAAATAAATTGCGAAAATTCTCCTAATCCTTGTAGTCTCCTGAAAACTCCGGTAAAGTGATCTGAGGAAGTTTAACAGGATTAAGAAAGACCAATTGATTATATAAAAAATCTCGCGCATTGAGATAAGCATTTTCAATAGCGAGATACTTAGACTTTGTGAAATATTCCAATTTCTCACGCTCAGCCGACATAGTTCCACTGTTAGGTTGGCTTTTCCAATTTTCTTAAAATTGATTTCAGTGCGTAGAAACGCCTGAAAAATCTCTGATAACTTAGAGAATTATGTATCCATTTTAACAAAAGGAGCAATTTAAATTGAAAGTTGTTGATAATTCAGCTAACATTGAAAAGTCTTAATTTGCAAACTAAAGAACTGATTTACTTTAGTTTTAAAGTGCTCTGACAAGGCGAGCAAATTTGATTGTGCGAGAGCATAATTATTAATAAAATGTCAATAAATCACCATTGAAGTACTGAAGTATGAATTATTATTTTGTTCGCCAAAGCGCGCCTCTCTCATTATGGGTAAATTAAAGTTGTCATCTTACGACTGGAGAAGGTTAGAAATAGATTAAGTCCAAAATTAAATGTGTTGAGAATCATCCAAATATCAGGTGGCAAACCTGTTATTTCTTCCTTCAGGTGAAGAATAATGAAAGACCGATCCAGTGAAGAATGACAGTATGAAAGAGTACAGTGCAGACTGTTTGGAGAAGGACGGCTGCCCTACAGTACGTGCGAAGATGTTGTCACCAGCTTATATCCTTGCTATATGTAAGAAAAAGCATAACAAATAATACAACTTAGAAAACACTGTTAGTTGATATTTTTTTCCTCTCTTTTTTGCTCTTCGATAATATATCATACGTACCCGACAAACTACCCCTAAGTCATGCATACCCTCCCCTCGTCATCAAAAACATTTTACAAGTTGGAAAACCACCTTGAACAATGTAAAAACAATTGAGAACTCCAAATTAATTACATG
>NC_046665.1:17541828-17575521 GCF_010883055.1 Belonocnema kinseyi | reverse complement strand
CAAATTTAGAAGACACTTCAAAATTTCCCCCTTTTCATAGTTTTCCTGAAAAACTACCCTTCCACGTGAACGTATACATCGGATCATATATATGTATGAAAAAAGCATAAAAAATAATACGACTTAGAAAACACTGTTAGTTGATATCTTTTCTCTCTGATAATATATAATACGTTCCCCAAAAACTACCCCTAAGTCATGCATACTCACCCCTCGTGATCAAAAACGTTTTAAAAGTTGAAAATCCACCTTGAACAATGAAAAATGATTTAGGACTCAAAATTAATAACATGAAACTTGCAAATTTCTCTCTTATTATAATTTCCCCCAAAACTACCCTTCCACGTGAATCTATGCAGCGGAACATATATATCTTTGAAAAAAGCATAAAAAATAATACAACTTAGAATATACTGTTGATCGATATTTTTTTGCTCTTTTTTTGCTCTTCAATAATATATAATACGTTACCCAAAAACTACCCCTAAGTCATACATACCCTCTCCTCGTTATCAAAAACGTTCAAAAAATTGGAAAACCACCTTGAACAATGCAAAAATTATTTAGAATCCCAAATTAATTACATGACACTTGAACTTTTACCCGCCTTTATCATTTTCCTGAAAAACTACCCTTCCACGTAAACATATTCAGCGTAAGATGTTCTGTTGCATACGTTCACGTGGAAGGGTAGTTCTCGAAATATTATAATGAGAGGGAAATTCTTAAGTGTCTTGTAATTAATTTGGAGTTCTAAATCATTCTTACATTGTTCAGGGTGGTTTTCCAACTTTTAAAACGTTTTTTTAATGAGTTTTCGTAGGTGGCGGCGCTGAGTGGGCGTCCTGCTAGCGCCGCCACCCTTTTCTCCGAAGTTTAAAGAGAAAAAAAATTATTTTTTAGCACAAAATCAGCAAAGAAAAAAGAAAAAAATATGTATTTTCACAAAGCCCTTCAAAATTCTTAAGAGTAAGTACCTTACAATCTTCAGGATTCTTTTTTGACAATTTAGAAATGCTTTTAATTTTTTTAAATATACTCTTAAAGTAAAATTTCTCAGTACAGAAATTATTTTTAAATTTCCTAATCACTTATTGTTTTAATTATTAATTATTATAACATTCAGACAAATAACATCGCTTTCCAACACCTTTTATATCTTGATTTTTAAAATTTCCTATAAATCTTAAGAAAATTATTTTTATGTACATAAATATCCAACCAACTGTTTTCATTTTTAACTAAAACAGAAAAAATTTCAACCTAAATTCAATAGTTAAATTTTCAGTTAAAAAAATTATTTTCAACAATATAGTTAAGTCTGTAAGCAATAGAATAAAGTTTTAAGTAAGAAGTTGAATTTTGAACTGAAAAAGATGAATTCTTAATTCAAATTTTAATATAAAATTTTTAACTAAAAACGGTCAATTTTCTACTACAAATAGAATAGATAAATTTACATTTACAAAAAATTAATTTTCAACTTAAAAAAGAAAATTGAATTTATAACAAGATAGTTCAATCTTCAACGATATAATAGAAAATTCTGTTAGACTGCAGAATAGGGGCGTCACCTGCCACCTCCGTTTTGGCTGGAAAAGATGAAATGTTTAATCTTTATCTAAAAAAAATTATCTCAAACTATATTAAAAAATGTTTTACAAAAAGGATACATTTTCAGCGAAAGAAATGAATTCTTGATTAAAATAAGTGAATTAAAAAAAAATAAGAATAATTATCTACCAAAAAAAATGAATTTTTGACTGAGAAAGTTAAATTTTCAAGCAAAAGAATTTCAGCAAAATTGTTCAAGTTTTAAATTTTTAAAAATTTCAACCGAAGATGATACATTTCAGGGTTTAGTATAAAAAATTAATTTTCAGCAAACACGTGAAGTTTCAACAAAGTAGTTCAATTATCAACAACAAAGGAAAATAATTTTTAAATAGTTCAATTTTCAATGAAAAAAGAAATAAATTTGTAACTAGAAAAGATCAATTTTTAACAAAAAATTATACAATGAAATTCTCAGTTGAATTTATTTGTTATCCCAAAAACAATCATATTCTCAAAAAAATAGTTGAATTATCAATAAAAAAAATTAATTTGTAACGTTAAATATAAATTTTTAGACCAAAAATGATAGTTAAATTTTCAACCATAGAAATGAATTTACAAACATGAAGAATAATATTCTTATAAAAAAGATGAATATTCGAAAAAATACATGAATTTTCCACCACACAGTAGTTAACATATCAGGGGAATAATGAGAACAATTGTTTAAAATAAACATTTAAATTCATTGTTATGTTGTCGACTAATGTAGTGAAATCGGTTTTTGTCGATAGAATGATAATTTTTTATCTACTTATTTAAACTTTTTTTTATAGAAAGTGAATAAACATTTTGGTTCAAAATTCTTTTTTTTTTGTGTGTTATTCTTGTGTTAAAATTTAAGTTTTTTTCGCTGAAACCTTGAGCACAAAATGCCATTTTCAGTTGAAAGTGTTTTTTTTTCAGTTACAAGTTCGACTTTTTAGTAGAAACTTTTCCTTCTTGTTTGAAAACTGATATCTTTGGTAAAAAATCATGATGTTTTGGTTAAAAATGATTGTTTTCAGCTGAAAATTAAACTATTTCATTTCTGGTTAAAAAATCTTTTTTAATTGACACATTCAACTATCTGGTTAATATTCTTTGGTAAATTCGTAATTTTGTAATTATTTTTTTGATTGAAAATGTTACGATGTCATTCATGGTTGAAAATTTAACTATTTTATAGATAGTTCGTCTTTTTTACAAATTAATTCGGTGGAAATTTCTTCTTATCGTAGAAAACTATTTGTTTGAAAATTGCTTTCCTTGATTAAAAATTTCTCTTTTTTAATTCAAATTCAAGTATGTATATGGTTAAAAATCCATCTCATTGTTAGAATATTATTCTTGTTGTTTGTGCATTCAGTTCTTTGATCAAAATTCTAATTATTCCGTAGTAAATTCGATTGTTTTCTTTTTATTCAAAATTATATTTTTCAGTTGAAAATTCATTATCTCCGTCGAAAATTAAATTTTTTAAACTGAAAATGTAACTATTACATTTTTGTTTGATACTTATTTTTTAGTTTTAGTATTCATGAAGTTAAAAATTTCATAATTTTGTTGATTTTTTTTACAATTTATTTTTGTTCAGTTATAAATTCTTCTTTTTTAGTAGAAAATTATTATTCTTGTTTGGAAATTCATATATTTTGGTAAAAAATCCATTCTTCTGGTTAATAATTTATCACCTTTATTGAAAATTCTATTCTTTTGGTTGAAAAAACATTTCTTAATACTTAAATTTTAACTGTATAATTTTTTATTTAAAATTCATATATTTTTTCGTTAAAGATTGAACTATTGTGTTTTTTGTGTGCTAAAAATGGACTGTTTTTTGTTAAAAGTTCATGTTTTTTCATTAAATTATTCTTCGTGTTTCAAAAAGCATTTGTTTGATTGAAAAATAATTAATTTTTCCTTTTTGAAAATTCTAATATTTTGTTGAATATTAATTTTTGGAATTAAAAAATTTAACTGCATCATTATTGTTGAAATTTATTTTTTAATGAAAAATTCGTTGTTTTTTTTTTGTAAGGAAATTTACCTTTCTGAGTTAAAAATTTCTCTTTTTTTGGTATAAATTTATTCTTCTTGTTTAAAGTTCATCTATTTTAATCAAGAAATCATTTCTTTCGTTAAAAATCCATATTTTTAGTCAAAACTCTTTTCTGTTGTTATAATATGATTTGTTTAGATTAAGATTAAACATTCCATTTCCCGTTAAACATTTATCATTTTAGTAAAAAATTCAAGTATATGGTGGAAATATTTTCCTCTTCACAACAAATGTAATGATTCTATGGTAACTCAGGATTTTAAAACACGAGGTTGGTCTTCGCAGCAGAAAAGTGGGGGGGAATCTTCTCTCTTCATTCTTGTGTCGTTTTACCCCGCTAATTTTTAGGTCGTTTTTGCTCTCGCGTGTTTTTGACTTCGCTTTTCCCAAAAGTTTTTTGTTTAGTTCGCTTTTGCTCTGAGCGTGTCAGATATGAAAGTTATATGCTTTTCAACATTTTGAAAATTTTCAAAAAAAATGGAGAAAATTTTTTTTTTCATAGATTAAAAAATGTAAATTCAAATTTCTTCTAGATATAAAATATATTTCGAAACTAGTTTCATGAAATTTTTCATTAAGACCCAAATTCAAAAAGTTTGATCATTTAAAAAAATATGCAATTTATGTTATTAAGAGATCGTTAAGCGTTATTTTGAGTAGATACTAACAAGATTGATATAAAAGTAGGACGATGGTTGTGAGGGCTAAAGCGTAGGCTTTGGACCCACTCCTTCGGCTTGCGGGTTCGATTCCCGCCTCGCACTCTGGAAGAGTCTCGGCGGCCCATGCGGTGAACACTAGCCTAGCAAGGGAGTTGTTTATGTCCGGCTGTTGCTCTTAGTGGTTAGAAACCCACCTCAAACTATGGGTCCCCCTTCCACCACCAAGTAAGTATATGGGGGGTGTGTAAAGTAATAGAGAAGAAGGTGCAAGAAAAATGTAAACCCTTAGGGGACACATTAGAAGCTTCCAACAAGATTGATAAATTAGCTTGATAAACTTTTTCAATTGGACATGAATTGAAATTCCAAAGTTCAAATTTGTCTATAACCTTTATTTTTTCAAGAGAATTTACTCTGTTACCTAATTATCGAGCGTGCAGGGCGAGTGTCGCAATGAGAATGTAATACTCAAAGCCGCAGGTGTTTTGAAAACATTCTTTAAAAGCAAATGGGGAAAAAGATTAGTTCCAATTTATGAATGTAATTCCTCAGAAACTTAAATTACAGTTGTCGATTTAAGTTACAATATTTGGCCGATTACAACTGATATCAGGCAGCGCGGTAGAGCACCTCTCACCGATTGGTTTTGAATTGAAATATGTTGTTAAGTATGAAAAATAAGCGAAAACGTATTTTTTTATTTCTCTCTAAGGTTAAAGTTACGGAAGTTATTCCGATTTCATAAACAACCTCAAAATCGGACGTCGTCGGACAAAACTTTTCAAATTACTCGCATTTTCTTAATTTTCCAATATTTTTTTATTATGTTTAATTCATTTCACGTAAATTTAATGCTATTTCTTTTCGCGTTGAGTTTTTTTTAAAGGCTTAAAATTAAAAAAAGTTATAGCTCTTTTTCGCAAAAATTTCAAATGCGATTTTCTCCGAAAGTCTATCGTTTTTCTTTCTTTTTTTGCTGAAATTTTTTTCAGGGATAGCTGATTATAAGATCTAAAAGTTACGATATACGAGAATTTCCACTTCTAATTTAAATAGGAGGTAAAAATTACAAATGTTTTTTCATTTATTCGTGCCTTCATGTGCAAAACTCTAAAATAATCATTTTTAACTTATTTATAACCTTTTTACACTAATAGTAAGAAATAATTACCATTTTTTTTACTATTTTAAGGTTTTGAAGTCTATTTTTTGCTCTTTCGGGCATACTTTTTTTTGTATCAGATAGTTAAATGTTGCTGAAACTATGTCACATCATTATTTTGTACAAATGTTGCTTCTTGATTCGCATTAAAAAGGCAAGTGTCAATAAATTTATTGTTTAAACTTCATATTTATTTATTTAACATTAAATACCGAGATCTTTTAACCTTTAACATATTTAGAGATTTCAGTTTACACTTACTGCTTAAAAGTTATAGAAATTCCAGATTTTTATCATTTTGAAGTAATGAGTGTAAACGTCAATCACTAAATATATTAAAGGCTATAAGATTTCGGTATTCAATGTTTAATAAATAAATATGAAATTTGAACGATAAATTTACTGACAATAACCTTTGTGTTGCGAATCACAAAAATAAGTTGTTGCGAATCACAAAAACAAAGCGTTCGATTCGGACCGAACCCTTTCGAAAAGTTGACTGTTCAGTTCGAACCCAAGCCCCTCCATAATCTCTTATTATTGGAACTAAGCTAAAAGGTTCCGATCCCTAAATACAATACATTTTTTCAAAGTTTGGTCGCCATTCTATTTTTTTGTTAAAAATTTATATTTTTTGGTTGAAAATTCAATTACTTGATATAAAATTGAACTAATTTTCTAAAAAGTCTTTTTGTTTGGTAACAACATTGTTTATTATTTTATTTAAAAATTACACTTTGCTATATTATTTTTGTATTTCAAATATGTCCAGGTCAAAAATCTCAAAAGAATGACCTAACATTATTTAAAGAACAGAAACAATATCAGACATTGATTATTTGCAAAACATAATCCTAATCTGAAATGAAAAACAATATGAATAAAAGTAATTGTAGTGAGAAATGTGTTTTTGAAAATAGTTCCGATATTTAAAACTAAAATTTGCGGTCTATTCATGGTCCTCAGTGTGAGCGAGCTTCCTCCAGCAAAGGGTCTTTTATACAAAGGCATGTGAAAGTAAGGAAATTTAAAAAATTTTAATTTTTCAACTAGCTATTTGAAAATATTATAATCATCATCTGCGAATATTTCCGAATCCAATGATATATTACTTATCGCAAATATATTACTTTTAAATCACTGATTGCAAAATTAAGAATTTTTTATTCTCAAATTTTTTCCCAAATTCCAACCAAGGGCCTTTAAAGAAAGGGATGGACCAGCTAAGCTTGCAAGCTACTGCCATGAATGTAGATCGTAGGGCAGACAGAGCTGCAGGTATGGGCATGTAGCTATAGCAGGAGGCGCACTCGAATTGCGCCAGCGATCAACCACCTTCACAAACTGAAACCTGAACTGCGCCAGGAAAAAAATGTGTAAACGTATATAAAAGTCGCTCCTCCAATGAAAATGGGACAATGGGCTAGAAGTCTTGAAATACTCCTATGAAAAACAACGTGTGATTTAAACCTTCTTTAAAATAATAAGATTTCAGTTTCAGACAAAGAGTAGTGTAAAAGAATGTTACTTTTTTGTGCATATTAAAAGTTTCTTCGAAGAACAAAATTAATCTTTTTCTGTAATAATGAATCTTCTTTATTCATTATTTGTCCCCTAAGGGTTTACATGACCTAGATCTAGTTCATTATCTCTATATCCTGTGATAGCGCAATTTAGGACTTATAAGCAAACGAGTGAGCGAGCGTTCGAAAGCGAGAGTGCAAGCTAGAGAGAGAGAGAGAGAGCATGAGAACGCATCTTAGTCTGCTTAACTCTTGCATTACCATTACTTACAATCTTTATGCTTCTAATCTAAGCGACTTCCGTTTCTTTTATCTTTCACTTTTTTATACCTCCATTTGCCTTCTTTCATATGCATTCTTTTATTCTCTCTCATTCGCTCCTCTAGCACCCTCCAACTCCTTCATCCATTCTTCTGATAATCCATCTTTCCCTAGAATCTTAACCATATTCTCTTGAAAGCTTACTTTATCTTCCATTCCTCTCCTACATCATTCCCATACATGTTCCCATGTTTCCTCCTCCCATTCAGATATTCTGCACTTTCTGTTCTCCTGTGTTTCTCAATACATCCCCTCCCTGACATCGTTCCCCAATCTAAATCTTGCTATTCTGATCCACCTTCTCTCTCTCCATCCGTTGCATAAATACTTTGGTATTCCTTCCTTTTTTATCATCTTATACCATTTGTTTATTTTGATTCCTCAATCATCCCTTATCTTTCTATTAATTGTCTTTCCCTCTCCTTTCTTTCCAATTCTTCATATTTTACTGCAGTCCTGTATTATATTTCTCTAGCATTAAAGAACTCTCTTCTTTCTTCTTCCTATCTCGTTAATTCGATCGCTCTCCCTCTTCTCTCTTCTACCTCCATCAAACACTTTCTGGCCAACTTCCAGTCTTCCCCTAATAGACCGTGGGCTCACAACGTAAATGGGAGCGTGATACGGATAAGGCCAATTTTCACATGAGATGTCCGTCTAATGATGAGGAACGTGAAAATGAGTGTCTAGCAGGTGTGAGTGGATGCGTTCACCTGTGGCGATCTGTCAAAGGTGCGAATTTTTGGCAGTTAACTTACGTGACTCGGATAAGGTTGAAAATTGGTGTACATGTAGGAGCTGACATTAGAAATAGCACCTGCGCATTGCCAGGCACTTCCCTGGATGCAAAAGTGTTGCCAGGCGGCTTCGACGTCGCCGGACATTCAGGTGAAATTTCTTGAAATTGATTTTACAAGAAAAAGTTGGAAACAAAAGTTGGTCCACTCCCAGAGATGCATATTTTTATTGCTATATAATTTCTTGATAAAATTGATATATTTAAAGAAAACATCGAATAAAGAAATACCATAACAATAAAAAGCTCTTTTTATTGACAACAAGTGATTTTTTCGAATATTATTAAGAGACAAAAGGTACTCTATTACAGGTATACTCCAAGATGAAAAAGAAGTATTTGTTCAAAATGTTATTTTTCCTTCTTTTTCCCATTTTTTCAATCACCTGCTGTATCTTTAGCAATTTAAAAGAAGGTGTGCTCAAAATTAGTACACGAATAAAGTAAGTCTTGTGCAATGAATTGGCGTCAGCCACTTTCAATTAAAACAATAACTTATTCTGCTATAAATAATCATAATCAGTGTCCCGTTCTCATCGATTTTGTTGTTTAATTTTTATAACCGTATTCATCTTCATTACAACTTTCTACGATAATCAGAAGCGGAGAACGTGACACTGATTATGATTATTTATAGCAGAATAAGTTATTGTTTTAATTGAAAGTGGCTGACGCCAATTCATTGCGCAAGACTTACTTTATTCGTGTACTAATTTTGAGCACACCTTCTTTTAAATTGCTAAAGATACAGCAGGTGATTGAAAAAATGGGAAAAAGAAGGAAAAATGCGAATAACTTGATAAATATTAACATTTTGAACAAATACTTCTTTTTCATCTTGGAGTGTACCTGTAATTGAGTACCTTTTGTCTCTTAATAATTTTCGAAAAAATCACTTGTTGTCAATAAAAAGGGCTTTTTATTGTTATGGTATTTCTTTAATCGATGTTTTCTCCAAATATATCAATTTTATTAAAAAATTATATACCAATGAAAATATGCATCTCTGGGAGTGGACCAACTTTTGTTTTAAACTTTTTCTTGTAAAATCAATTTTAAGAAATTTCACCTGAATGTCCGGCGACTTCGAAGCCGCCTGGCAACACTTTTGCATCCAGGCTGGCAATGCGTCCAGCCTGGCAATGCGCAGGTGCTATTTCTAATGTCAGCCCCTACATGTACACCAATTTTCAACCTTATCAGAGTCACGTAAGTTAACTGCCAAAAATTCGCACCTTTGACAGGTCACCACAGGTGAACGCATCCAGTCACACCTGCCAGGCACCCATTTTTACGTTCCTCATCATCAGACGAACATCTCATGTGAAAATTGGCCTTATCCGTATCACGCTCCCATTTACGTTGTGAGCCCACGGTCTATAATATCCACGTTATATATGCTTTTTTTATCCTTTCTCTTATATGAGCTCTATGGTCTCCATTCGTTTGCAAGCTATATCCCAAATATTTACACTCTTTTACTTCTAACTTTAGTCCCTTCCATCTCCCCTTCCATTCTTTCTTCTTTCCCCCTCCTTTTCTACACCTTATTGTCTTTGTTTTTCCTACATTTAAATTCAGCTTTTTCCCATCTAAGTATTTCTCTAATTCTGTAATTAGGCCCGCCATCCCTTCTTCATCCTCTGCTATCAACACAATATTGTCTGCGTGTGCCAGTGTATTTATATTTTCCTTTCTTATCCTAACTCCTCACCAACCTTTTCTCCTCATTTCTTCTTCCAAGTCTGATATTAATATATTATCCCCTTTTTTACCGTAACATTTTCTATTTCGCCTCGGTCTAATGATTCAAACGCCGTCTTCAAGTCCACGAAAATTACTATCATTGCCCCTTTTTCCCTTTTAATTCTCTTATTTACTAGATAGTTTAGAACATATATGTTGTCCATTACCCCCATTCCTTTTCTAAACCCTGTCTGATTCGGTGGCTCTATCTTTTTTTCCTCAACTTCTATCCTCAGTCTCTCTCTCCTATATTCGTCCCCATTAATTTTTTCTTTTCTCCACTTTCTTAATTCCTTTCTGAGCTCTTTTTTCTCTTTACAGTCCTCATCTATTCCACTTCTATCCCCCCCTTTACTAACTTCATTTTTTGTGCACTCTAATCCTATTTTTATTTCTCCTATCATTTTTTCCATCTCATCCACATTTGCCTCTCCCATTTTGATATTTCTGATCTTTTCTCTAAACTGTTCTTTTCCTTCCCTTGACCAATCCCCTTTTCCTACACTGTTTACCTTTGTCCCCCTTTCATTCATATTGTTATTATTTTTTTGTCCCTCTAATATCACGATTGAGGGAAAGTGATCCGAATCAATAGAATCACTTACCTCTAATTTCTTGACCTTTCTTACATCATCATCCACTATCACATAATCAATTACCGTTTTCCTTTCACTTCCTGAACGTGGATATTGTCCTTTCTTATTTCCTTCTATATTTCCGTTTAAGATAAACCATCCCATCTCCTCTAAACTCGTCAACAACTTTTTTCCCTCCCCATTTAGTACCTTATCTTTGGATTTTCTTCCTCTCTCGTCTCGCCGTTCCCTTCCTCCTCTATCTTCTATTCTCACATTGAAATCCCCAACTATTTTCAGCCTAATGTCTTCCTAATTCTCTTCAATCATTTCTTTTATCTCTTCTGCTTTCTCCTGCATATAACTGTTCATTTAATACCCTACTATCTTCCACTTCCCTCCTCCCATTATACATTCATACCTTCCTCCTATCACCATTTCTCCCATTGATCTGGCCTTTTTATTCTTCCTCTTTGCATTTTTCACTTGACATTTGTAACCTCTTCGTAACCTTCCCCGTACACTTTCTCATCCCTTTTCATCTAGCCACGTCTCGATCATTGTGAATACATCCCATTTTGTCAAATCTCTCATAAACACCCTATCCTTTCTCTCCAATCCTGCTATATTCCAGTAACATATCTTCCATTCTTCCCTACTTTCGTTTTTCGTCGCTTTTTCCTTCTTACTATTTCTTATTTTCCAATCTCCCGTTCCTTCCTCTTCTAGTTTCCCTTCACCTAATTTCTTACTATCTGTTCCCTTTCTTCATCCCAATCCCACCATACTCCGCCTATGTGTATTCTTTCATACTTAACCCATGTTCTTCTTCCTTTTTTTCTGGCCTTTTCCGCTATATTCCTTTGCTTATACTGGATCTTCCTTTCTACCCATGTCAAATCATCCTCTATTATCTCCGAGCTTCCATATAACATCATATTCTTTGTCATCTCTTCCCTCTTATGATCCCATTTCTGTAGTCTTAGCAGTACCATTCTCTCCACTATTCGCTCTTCCCTTCCTACACTTCTAACTTCCTCTATCTCTACCGTCGCATCAATCCTTTTTAGTACATCTTCCACTCCTTCCTTCATCTGCTTGCCCTCTATCTTATACCCTTTATCACTATGTTTCTTTTTCTTTCTTCCCTCTCTTTCCTTTCTATTCCTTGTTCTATTATTCTTAGTCCTTTCTTCTCCGGATTCCCAGTCTCGCCCCCACCAAAATCCCGTTGCGAGCTTTCAAGTTTCTTTATCCTACCTTACATCTCCTCTACCTTTTTATTATTATCTTCCTGCTTCTCTGGTTTTTGTGCCAATGACTGCATCCTCTTTTCTAATGGTTTCCTGATTTCTTCCTATTTCTTTATTTCTTTCTTAAGTTTAGCTATTTTCTGTCTAATTTCCTTCTGTAATTAGCAAAAAACAATCATTTTTATATTGATTTTTGCAAATTCTGTTAAAAATGTAAAGCTTCTTTTTATACGTTGATCCTGTTGTTGTCTTGTTGTTGATCTCTATTACTTCTATAATCACTTCGAGAATTTCCTTTAGTCTTTCCTCTTTCATCGGAAATTCACTTTCATCTCCGCTTCCTTCAGCCCCCTTACAATTATCATTTTTCTCTGCCAAATTCTGCTTTTCCGGCGGCGATCTAAACCTTTTTTGATATTTCAAGCTCGCACCGATATCTTCCTTCTCTTAACTGCTTCCCCTCTCCCCTCTCTTCCTTGTGATAAAAGCCTGAATCGATCCCACGCTTTTTTCTCTTATTCTCTTTTTTTCTAAAGTTTTCCTGTACTTCCCCCTTGCCTTCCTTTCCTTGGTCCCCTCTTTCGGCGTACTAAACACTGCCTGCTCTGAATTTGTTTTTTCCACGATGATACTCGCTCCTCTAGCCATGAATTCAATTCAAATGCTCCCGCCTTCTATTCTTCCCTGCCTCTATCTATCGTCGCGGTCTGATACCTGTTTCGCCTTCTTCCGTCGCTACCAAACCCTGCTACTACCAACCCGATCAACCCAGTCCTCCCACCTTGTCACAAATCTCCAAACAACCTAACCTCAACGTCCACATAAATCTGTCTCAATCCTCAAAAATATCGACCTCCCCTTTTCAATCTTACAATCCCACAATTAATCTCTCACATCCACACCATTTTACACACTTCCACAAACCATTCACCTCAGATTTCACCACAAATATCAGAAAAACTCAGCATCAAAAATTCCCACTATCTTACAATTTCATGCCGGAAACGGAACTCTAATAATGAATCTTCAACAACAAAAATAAATTTATAATCCAAACGATAAATTTTTAATCAATATAAATAAAGTTCTATAAATAAAGATAAATTTTCGACAAAAATTGAATTAGTAGTTACTTTTACAGTTTAAAGAAAATAATTTTTCAATCGCAAAAAATAATTTTAAATTTAAGATATCATTTCTAGTTTCTAAAAAAGAATTTTTAACGAAAAAGATGAATTAGTTAGCATGAAAATGAATATTCTACAAAAAAACGACGTTTCAACAAAATACATAAATTATCGACTATAGGAGATAAATCTTAAAAACAAGCAAAATTTGTCATATTACAAGATCAACGTATAAAAAGAAGCTTTACATTTTTAACAGACTTTTCAAAAATTAATATAAAAATGATTGTTTTTTACTTATTTTGAAAATACTATTTTGATTTTATTGGAATAAAATAATAAAACTACAAATTTAACTGAAGTATTTTATTGAAATAGATCAGAAAGCAAATATTGAACAAATCGCAGTGAATCTAGTAATTCACACAAAAAAGAAAGGCAATTTTGAGTTACAAAGTTCGTGAAAATATAGTGAATAACCTTAAATATAAACAATTTTTAATATTTCTAAAGGGGCAGTACCATGGCATTGGAGCAACATTATTCCGAATGTCTTAAGAAGAAACAACAGGTTTCTGGAGAATTTCCTGTATAACAATTTTATATTAAATCATCTGAAGGTTTAAAATATACAATTTTGAATCAATTTAGTGCGGTCGGCAACTAGCATAAAATGAGATGCACTTACGCATATTGACTGTTATTGAATATATTGTTTAATAATTATTTTGAAATAATACTTATAACTACATCTTTTCGATTATTTTGGAACGAATTATAATAATATAAATAATAAAATTAATTATATAATTATTAATTTAAATTTTTTCATGACAAAGGGTCTTTCTCTTTCGCTCCAATGGGGATCGAACCAAACAGATTTATTTTAAATAATAATTATCAATATAATTATACAAATATATAAATAATATCAATATAAAAACATTATTTTTATTTAATAATTTGGTGCCAATTGATGAAACTGTTTAACTCAAGCGTTAACATGTTGATTAAAGTTCTGTAGGCGATAACTCATGTTTAATGTGCACCCCTGTTTTCAAAAACCAATCAAAAATATGTTTAATCACTGGAAACCTTTCAGAATTCTTTTAAAGTTTTGGTTTGAAATATTGAACAAAAATCTGCATTCTACTTATTTTCAAAATTTACGAAATTCTTTTCATTTTCGAAAATAAAAAATCTAAAAAACTTGTCCTAGAACCCTAAAGAATTGCTCTCATTTTCTTGAAATCTTACAAAATCACAAAACTCCAAATTTATTAATTAAAGATATGAGGTAAAAATAATTTGATTATAAATTTTACTGAATAATTAATTCACTAATAATTAATGTACTGTTCAGTAGTAATAATTTTATGATTTTAAAATAATGCTTATAGTTATATCTTGTTGTAAAAAATTTCATGACCATCAGGAAGCGAGCGACTAAACACCAATGGGCACGCAGGAGGTGTTAAGCATCGTATTAAATTAACTTATAACATTCTAGTCTCATCAGTCACTTGACTTAATTCGTGGCTATTATATATAACCGTGTTCACCCGAGTAAAAGTTTAATAAAATAATAATAATGGTTGGTGTCGCGGTAGGGCTTGAGTTTTCCTCTCATGACTTTGACGTCTATGTTGGTGGTAGCACTCCGACTGACAGGGTTTCCAATGCCAGATAGGCTGATAGCGAAGAGGGGGACGAAGAACAACAAAACCCAAATAATAATGGAGTGTATATGCGTGTGGGATGGCGGCGATGGTGAGCTACGAGAAGGTCAGGGATCTCACTAATCAAACAGCTTATCAGCAAGAACATCTGCGACAAACGGTAAGCACTGGAACATCAACTTTACTTGCTGGTGATGCTTTGGCTAGCGTTACAATTGGCTAGTATTACAATGAAAGAGGAAGTGGTGCGTCTCTATTACGAAAGTGCAAAGTTTGAAACGAAAATGGAAAAAGGATACAATTTAAGAACGACATTTACTGCAAAGTATCCTAATGTATAGAAAGTCGTACTATGCAAGAGATCTTATCGCTAAGGTGAAGTACATCAAGACTAATCTACATATGACAGAAGACCGAGCAATGGAGATTAAAGAACACGTTGATTTGGCTTGAAAAAACGACGACAATGAACATCAGTTCGAGGAAGTCACGTCATACGGCCAAGCAGGGGCAATTGATGTTTTTCTTCAACCTATTGATTCACCAACACCACCACATCATCCAGAGGGGGATGGCCTTATACAACCAGAGGCAGAAGCAGAGGTTCAGCAACCAAAAAAGCGCTGAAAATGGACATACCATATGAACAGAGATGTCATGCGCCTTTATTTTTTGGCCGAGAAATGTGGGCAAAGTGTGAGGATAGAACATCATAGACTCTCCATACTTAAATACTCAGAGTTAGCCACAAAAATAAATGAGCAGAATCTTGCAGATCAAAAACGGTCAATATCTGTAAACAGATTGCTTTTGGCTGTTGAAATAGCTGCTATCAAAATGGGCGTGGAACAGCAGCTTCCTATTGATAAACTCCCCTTGGAAGATGTGGACAACAAAGACTTGATTGAAGCTGAAGGTATAGGTTCCATGGTTAATGAAAATCATGTACCGTATAAATTAGAAATACACCCTGATATTAATAACGATGATGTGGATAGCGAAATCCCAGAAAAACTACAGCACCTTGAAAGGAATTTTGGCCATGCTTTATTAGTGTTCAGATATGTAGAACCAACACTAAGGCATTCTCTGGCCAAAATGAACATCATAAATGATCTGCATGCACTAATAGATCACCTCAAGAACAAGGTTTTACCTACGTATTCGAACGTAATACAAACTGTGTTAGAGGTGCACACTCTTTTATAATGTGCAGCTGTGGAAACCTTTAGAGAGTTGGGCCGCAGAACTAGGTCTGCAAATGCAATTTTTGTCCCAGCACGGGCTCGAGATCCACCATGGAAGATCTGATTAAATATGGATGTCAGCAAAGTGAAGTGTAAATTAGCTAGATTAACTCAATATAAAAAAGGAAATAGAACCAAAAAGCTGATAAACCATGTTACTAAAATCAGCTACCCTCGGCGAATCGAAACGTTAACACCAGCAATGTGGGATGCGATTATGGACTCCCAACGGCAAAGACTTAATAATTTTACTGTGCGAATTCTATTTCTGTAAAATATATTTAATAAATTGTGCAGAGAGTTAAGGAATTAAAACCTAATCTAAATAAATTATTAGCATAATTCAGTATTTAAAAAAATTATTCGCAATCATTTTACGATTTTTAAAAATAATTAGTAAAATATTTAAATTTTTTTAACGTTAATTTTTAAGTACAGTTGAAATATGAATCAAACTTTTGAAAACCATTTACATTATTACGCACTTCAGAAATTATGTTTGTTAGTATTTTGTATTTTTACTATATATTTTATGTATTTGGGATAACTTTGCAAACATAATTTTTTTCTGCTTCAAAATTTCTCAAATAATAGTCGACATAATACTTAAAATATTAAACAAAGTCAGCTGACGACTTTGTTCAAATACCATGTTAATTATCATCTGACAAAGTTTTAAGCGGAAGGAAATCATTTCATTTTTTTTTACTCCTGGACTATAAGGGTCGCAACGAGTCCACAAATAATTCAATTTTATGCAACTTTCGAGATGCCTCCATTTTTTTATAACTTTGGTTCTGTATTAAAATTTGATCAAATTCATCTTTACTGAGAAGAGAACAAGTTTATAAAAAGGTAAATAAATTGACGTATAATTTCTTGAACAAAGTCGAAGGAGTAAAAAAGTATACGTTTTACGTGTTCAACTCCATAAAACACAAAATTTGCACACAACGTTCTAAAAATCATTTTATTAAGAAAAAGCGCTTTCATTTGTTCCTATGAGAGCAACGATTTGGCATGGACGCCCGTTGAAAATTCTTGAAGGTCGATCTCAAGGTGAAATTCAAGGTTACCACTGTATTTCTCGTTAAAAGATACTCCAAGGATGACCTCGACCTTTTACGTAAATGGGGTTCCCATTTTCAAAAACAAAGTTGACCTTGAAACAACCTTGAAAGTCAAGCCTAAGGTTATAAGTATTGTTTTATTTCGTAGGCACTCTTATTAAATCCCTAAAAACCTTGGCACGTTTCGATGAAACCCTGGAACATGGGTTTAATTTTTCGAAAATTCAAAATTTTTCCATGTTATTTAAATGGGATTTGAAGTGCCCGGTGGTGCACGTTAATGTTCGAATTTCGAAAAACAAATATATATAAGGCCTGACATGGTTCTTCTTGACTTCGAAGGCGGTCATCCTTGGGTCGTTCCGTGTCCTCCGGCTGCACGTGACTTTTGCCGGATCGTCGTA
Source organism: Belonocnema kinseyi (assembly GCF_010883055.1). Lineage (NCBI taxonomy): Eukaryota > Metazoa > Arthropoda > Insecta > Hymenoptera > Cynipidae > Belonocnema > Belonocnema kinseyi. The sequence goes on along the minus strand of NC_046665.1, from coordinate 17,558,298 downwards.
TTGATTTCGTTACAGTTTGTAACCACCTATCTCACGGTCGTGAGACATGCGCGATTTCACTGGGAACGGGTGCAGTTTTTCAGATAAGCACCAGCCCCCGTCGAATATATATATATAATTAAAAATTTGTCATAAGGACAACCGCAGGATTTCGCCGGGAGCGGGTGCTAATCTGGAAAATTGCACCCGCTCCCATCGAAATCGCGGTAAAATTTCAGCCACAACCACATCTCACGACCGTGAGATAGGTGGTTACAGTCTGTAAAGGAATCAATACGACGATCCAGCAAAAGCCTCGTGCACCCTAAGAACACGAAGCAACCCAAGGACAACCGCATTCTGCATTTTTCCCGCAAGTGTTCTAGCATATTGTTGACACGCAGGGATGCTTTTTAGGCCATTAGCAAGTGAAAGCTTGGCGCCTCCAAGAGCGCCGATGATAAGGACGATCAGTTTAACAGAATATTCCGGGTACAATCGTTGCAACTCCCTTATAAGGTCTCGATACCTCTCTTTCTTTTCATTCTCCTTGTCTATGATGTTTTTGTCAGCTGGTGCCGAAAATTCGATAACGAACATGGTTCGCTTCTCGAAGTCAAGAAGAACCATGTCAGGCCTCGAGTGAGCAACAGAAACAATTGTCGAGAATATAAAGTTCCAGTATATGCGGCACTTCCCATTCTCGAATGCCGTAGGAGTGACAGAGATGGTAATAAAGCACTCTTAGTGCCGCATTGTGCCTTTGAATGTAAGTTGTTCCCGCGTGAGTCGAACAACTAGATAGTATGTGAGCTGGTGGAAATGACACCGTCTTGGAAATTCACATTTCTGTGGAAGATACCGTACATCCTCTTATCGAGGAGCTGTTCACCAAAGTTTTTCTCTTGTGCTTTCTTAATCTGGGCTTTCAGGAGTGAGTTTTCGAGATAGATAAGATTTGATGCATTTTGCTCACCCCTAATACTGAAGTCAAGTCCGAGTGCTTCAGCAGCCTCCTCTGCTGCTTTGTACAGAAACTCTCCTTTGCCCACTTCTTCGTGATTCCTGACCATTTTAAGAAGAGGGTCTCTTCCATTTGCAACTCTATGTGCTGTACAGAGAATAATCGTTTTGTGAAGACATTCAAGACTCAATATTCCGCGACCCCCTTGACGGCGTGAGGTGTACAGTCGCGGAAAGGAAGACTTAAGATGCATGCTTTTGTTCATGTGCATAACCTTTCTTGTCCCGATATCAAGGGATCTGAGCTCGTTCTTCGTCCATGGAACTACTCCAAATGAATAGAGTAGTACCGGGACGGCAAACATGTTCGTTGCAGATACTTTTTTCCTCGCCGGCAGTTCTGAAGACCAAATCTGTCGGATGAGACGTTTGTATCTGCTTTGGAGAGTATCCTTTATAGATGTTACATCCTGAATGCGGCTCTGTGGCACGCCCAGGTATGTATAAGTCTCTCCAGCGCAAAGTTGTCGTATGGCGCTTCTATCAATATATGTGTGTGTGTATATATATACACGTTTCGCCCATCAGAACGTATTAAATGGACATTTAATGTTAAAATGATTCAATATCATTGGTTTTATCCGCATAATAACTCTAAAAAGACAATTAAAATGCGTTCATTTTCCGAGTTATGTGTACTTAAGTAGTCCCCAATATTCAAGTTTGCCTCACAGTATTAACAGTATTAAATTGAGTTCAGTTTTAATCGTCCAAATAATTAAATTGTATATACTTTTTCGCTGAAATTTTGACTGCATTAAATAGAATTGAAATGGAACACAATGCTTTTGCGATAAAAAGTATTTAAACGCATATTTCAAATAAGCGATCAATTACGCATTAAAAACTGTTGAAATTTTCCGATATGTGTACACATATTTATTCAATTCCATTCGCATCTTCCTACCGAGGACATGAAGAAAAGCAGGTATATATTTCGGCTGAGAGGGCGGGGCCCTTCTGACACTCCTGTTAGATCCCATTTATTTTGTTATATTTCATTATATATATTTTTTCTGTTTTTACCCTCACATCTACCTATAATTCTTTAATTTTTATAATTTCAAAATAAAATTTGCATCTTTTAGAATAAGGTATGATATGCCCATATTAAATGAAAATTACATTTTCTGTTATATTAGTTTTAAATATAGAATTTATCTTAAATTGAAATTGTTATAAAAATTGCTTTTCTGATCGCTATATTTAAATATACATTTATCTAATAATGATTAGTTAAATATATTTAATAAATAATCGTAGCAAAGATTAACCTCTGAACGATACAGAAAGAAAAGTAACAGAAGAATTATAAGCTTTGCCAAATAAACATAGTAATGAATTTCATATTTACAAAAATTGAATACAAAAATGATGGGGTCGGGCTTTCAAAAAGAGGTTTAATATTTTTTAATTTCAAAAAGGTAAAATTAGGGGCAACTAAAATGTGACAGATTGAAAATAAAGCTTTAAAAATTCCAAGTATCTACAATTTACTATATGTACTCAAAATATCCAGCTATTTGTATACAAAATTTCTGTACACGTAGTCACGTCATGAAAAATTAAACACTTTCAAAATTGAAACGTTTAACGTGAAAAATGTTTAATAAAGTATTTAAAAAAATAAAAAGTTAAAATTAACATAAACGAAACTGAGTAATGTGGTCTTTTAGGCAAAAAGTATATAAGTAGAATATTAAAAACTAAACATTATCAGCTGCATGTTCATATTTTTTAAAGTCGAACTATTTTACGATTTCAGGATTCACACTTTTTTTATTAATCTCAATTTGAAAAATGACGATTTTGAAAAGTGATTTTTAAACTCAAGGAAAATATTTCCATTGATAATTGTAATTAACTTTAAAAGATTGCTGAAGGCCGTCATTAAAAGAAATATTTCAGTGTAAAATAACTTAGTTATTTAGAGGCTTATGTTTTTTTGGTTTATATTCTGATAAAAGTTGCGTACTTCTTATTTAAGCCTAATGTTGTACGGCTTATTTTATTCCTTGATGAACTCCCTAGAAATCTTTTTGTTAAGTTTTTTTCAAATTTATTTAAGAAAAATATTGTTTATAAAAAAAAAGCTCTATCTCAGTAAAAAAAATCGCCCTGAATTCGCATTTAGCAAAGCTGATTCGCAATCTTTCTACCTATTAAATGACGTTTCTCGTATCTCAGTAAAAAATTTGTTGTCTTAATAAGGGCAAGAAATGTGGTGAAAATCACTCTTGTCGAAGCCTAGAATTTGAAAGTCAATTTTTACCTTTTCCTAAAGTCGCAAAGCTGCTCGAAAAACATGAAAAAAATTCAAGTTGATTACTTGTCTATTTGTGAATGGAGCCCAACTTCGAAAATTATAAAATATTAAAAATTATTGTCACCAGAATTGTTCATGCAAGAAAAAATTATCTTTGGCTTGAATGGAGATATCTAAACGTCTCAAGATAGAGGAATACAAAAGTGATGTTCGTTTGGGACAAACGAATGAGTGAAAGAGAGAATTCATGGAAATGTTTTATATTGTATATTGTTTTCCTTTTACTTTCTCTATTTCTGATGTAATTGTGACAGATATTTATATTGTGTTTACAACAGGTTGGCCTACTGACCCTCATTCGATTCTCAAGTATCAAAGAGAGAGCACCTGTTCGTGGTTGCTGTCAATTTCTACCTATTAAATTTTTCTTGCCTTGATAAGGGTACTGTACGAGTATCGAAACGTTGGCAATGCAACTTTATTTATAAATTTTTATTTCGGATGTTATTTTATTGTAACTTCATGATAATAAAAATAAAAAAGACAAAAGAATGAAAAATAAGGAAGGGGATGTTGTTGGCTGCCTTCTCATTTTTCTTTCCTCTTTTTTATTTTTGTCCGAAAATTAATTTTTTTTCTTCAAATTTTCCAGATTACAATAAGATTTTGTTTATACGTTGTGGTCCAAATTTGGTCGTTGGCTTCTTTTTTTAACAGGAGTTTACATCAATTTGATTATTGGACGCTAAATGGGATTTTTAATTTGGATTTTAATCTAAGTTAAATTTCTTAAATTTTAAGTTTTTTGGAGACATAAAATATAATACAAAATTGTAATTACTGCTCATTTATACTTCCTTCCAGGGTACTTGAGCTTAATTTTAGATAATAGTTACCCTAGAATCATAAATGTAGCTAGAATCGATTCAAATCAACATTTAAATTTACATTTTATCATTATTTGAAAAACAGTTTATTTGTATTAATCAACATATAGATTTGATACCTAATTTAGTAATTATCCTGGCCAAATTTTTTATTTAATTCCAAATTTCAGAAAAAAATAATAGAAATATCTTTGACTAGCTTTCCCAGTAGCCGGACGACTTTAAAAGAAAGAGTTTAGTATACTGATAAAGCTCGGACCAATAAAAAGTCGATAAAATTGTATGCTAACCTGTAAATTGAGTTCGCATAATTTGAAACTTAATGAGCTATCCTAAAGCCTCGGAAGGGAATAGTACTACAGAAAAAAGTGTGTCCCTGTAGAGTGTGAGTCAGACTTTAGAGTATTGGTCCGTGACTAGACCTAGCCATATGGTTATATTATATATTAGGAGTCTCCACAAGCCACAGGTGCAGAGTGACCGAGGATCGTCCGGCCTTTTACAAGAGTTACGATTTTTTTTTCAACCGGAAACTGAGAGAAAATTTAAGACACCTGAGAAAAATCCGATTTGAAAGGGTTCGGTGGCTAAAGCTGAACCTGGAGGACCCTTTTCTGGTATAACTTTAGCACTTGCAATAAAGAGTATTTTATTTAAATTATTTGAAGTAAGTAATTGCCGATAATTGTTCACAAATAAATTTAAGTATTGGGTATGGTAATGTAATAAATTATTCAGGTCCACTTAAAGATTTTTCTAACTATTAATACTAATAAATTGGTTATGGATTTTGAAATTGATTATTTGTTTAATATTAGTAATATAAACCCAAGTGCGTGTGAATTTCTTGCTATTTTCTAATATTTTATGTTACTTTTGTCACGTATTGCGTGACCCTATAAATAAATTTTGTGAAATTATAAGAACGAAGGTCTTGAGAATCGGTCCTAGAATATTTAAATAGAGAGGAGAGAATTAAGAGAATAGAAGTCGGATCTCCTACGCGTGTAACGACCAATTATCAATGCTCACACCACTCGTCCAGCAGGAAACTAATCCCAATTATTCTGGAGTCCATGATCCTAGCACAACACTTGTGTGTATACAACAAGAATGTATGGTTCCTACCTCCTAGGGGTTGTTGATATTGATCCCACGTGGACAGCGAAGACGCAGCATTCCTAACTCCCAGGGGGAGTCGGAAAAGTTCTGGAAGGACGCCTGGAATAAGATGGTACTGAGTTCACTCACCTTAATATAAAAGGGTGTTTTGTTGCATAAGGCGCCATTTTAGCGCGGTACCAGTTCCAGTTCAGTTTTGGACCAGGCGAGTTCAGTTCCTACTTTTCACGAATTCCGGACCTTCGCTAACCCAACAGCTATCCAGTATCAAGTTTGCAGTCAATTCTCTTCTCAGTTCTAAGTCAGCTGTACTTTTAATCCGAAACTCTGAAGTCTCTCAGTCTCAATCCCTTTCACCTGCAGTATTTTTCAGTTTATTCTGCGATAGAACGATGTGCTCACAATATTTTGGAACCAAATGTGAGATAATTACTTCCACAATATGTATTCTGAAAATTGAACTTTCACTGTTTCTAAATGCTGATTCGCGCGCGGCAACGTATGTAGCGAGCCAAACAATTTGGATCAAGTACCACGCATCAAAATTAGACTCGAAAGTGGAGGAATATCTATTCCAGGAAAATTACTACCCTACGGTCCCATCCGTGGCAAGGTAAATAGCGTGGACTGTAATATCTATGGATGACAGTCTCCTCAAAAAGTCAATGTCCCAGAAGACGCTTTTCCTTTTGAGAATTGTTGTCTTGACCCACGGTAGATAACGAAGGACTCCCCGATACCACCGATACCGTCTGGACAGTGAAGATGACAGCTGGCCTGGTGGCAGATGAGAAGTACAGTTACAAGATACACACAGGGCATGTCAATTTTGTCTGCATCTTTTTCCATTTGGTAACGTATTTCGCAAAATTTAGGGTCACCATCATCAAGTCGTGTCCCTTTGAAAACCTGGTATCTTTTGAGAATTCTTCTATTGTGTCAGAATTGTGAGCAAAAAAATCAATTTGCAAACGATTCTAACTGTTCAAATGCTGTCGTCTGCTACCCGCTGATTTCAGTCTTACGCAAAATTAATATTTGTTGTGAAAATAATTATTTCCTCAACAAAAGATTTGATATTTTAACATTTTATTGATCGAATGATCTCGCAAACCCCCGGATATTCGACAAGTTTTCTTTCTTTCGTTCGAAAATCCTTCGGAAAATATATATTGATTCAGTGCTGTACCTATACAAAAAATTCAAAGTCGGATTTAACCAACATTTTTAATTACGAATTTCCTTCTAAACCAAGAGTTGTACATACTCCACCTCCTATAGAAACCAATTCTGAAAAACGAACCAAATCTTCTATAGCGAAGGATGCGAAGAAGCCAGACAAATGCTCCCCAACATACCTACAGTCGAACAAAACTTAGTAAAAATGATAAGATGTAAAATTATAGGTGAAACCCATACGAGTATCTAAGCCATATCATTTAATAGAATTGATGAACTAATTAATAGACTAAAGAAAATTTAAGGCCATGTGACGAGTGGTCCACGTGACCAGATTACTACATTACCCTCACTTTTTTTATTCCCAACTTATTTTTACATGAAGCTCCACATCGAGTTGAAAATTTGGGATAATAAATAAGAAGCACTGAGAAAGGTGGGTATGGTTATAAATTTTAATAATGATGAAAAAAGCAAAAACAATTATTTAGAACAAAAAACTTTTTCCATAATTATACAAATTCAGGACCAGGCCCACCATTCTTAGTGATTCTTGTTTAGTATTCCAAATTTTTAACTCGATGTGGCGTTTCGTGTGATAATAAGTTAAGAAATAAAAAAAGTGGCCTTAACATGGCCTTAACCATAAAAAACGCTCTACAAATTTTAAGGGGAATTAGGTAGTACTTATACGTGGGAAAAGGAAACCGTGTTATGACACGCTACTAGAAATAAAGAAATTGCAGACAAAATTTTTGATGCACATCAAGCAAATAATGGCGGAATACTAGACGAAGGATTTAATGCAGCTGCAAATTTAAGAAAAGGAAACATTTACAAAAGAAAACAAAATAAAATCGACAAAAATCACAAAATAAAAATAAGTTACACGAGGGGAAATCATAATGTGTCACATTTGCAACAAGAGGGATCACGCTGCTTTCAATTGTCGAAAACTTGGAAGATATAATCAATATTTTCAGTTTCCCTCAAAAATCCGGCGTAGACTACAGTTATGACAGCACTATACATTGTCAAATAGTATTGCTACAAAATAATTAATAAATAAGCGCACGGTTAATGCTTATAAACACTTTCGGATATACTTATGATTAAACGGTATTCGTAAGTTATAACGCTTATATTACAATTACAATTTCGCACGCAAGGGGGGGAGGGGGATTCGAACACATAAACCTAAGCACGGAAGTCAATAGTCTTAACCACTACACTATTACCCGAGTTGCGATCTGTATATCAATTTTAAAATGCATTCGTAACTGAGGGTGGTGACGTCGAGAACGACTTCTAAATAGGCGACCATGCCATCGCGGCACGCAACAAAAGTTCTCGCATTTACCTCATATCTATATGTCAGCTGAAACAGTCACTGAACAAAAACACGTCTTGCTCCAATAAACTCTCAAGTGTACGCGATCTGTGAATAAGTTGTGCCATCAAATTTGTTTAATTTTTATAAAGCCCCTTTCTTTCTAAGTGAGAATATGGAGTAATGTGACGACTGTCACAGACATGTCAAAAAGGAATGTTTTTTAGATGATGCAATTTATTCATTGCCGGTTGCGTCGTGAATTCACCTGGTGTAAAGCGCGGATAGGTTACGTTGCGACTTTAGGGGTGAGCTAAGTAAACCAATCGGATCGGTAGCATGTACCGATCTTTCGGAAATGTCCACTGCAACACTGTTTTAATCCCTGTTCGGTGGATTTTACGTGTCGTACAGTTTGTAATACGAGGGAATAGAGGTTTATTTGACTGAAGGATAACCGTTGAATTAATCTGAATTTCATTGTGACATTTACGAAAGGCTACGTGATTTTGACATTTTCACCCTCTTATTAAGAGCAGTTGATACTGTTACGGTTACAAGAAACACTTTAAAATTCTTAATAATTAAATATTACATTTCTTTTTTTTGCGTGTAGTACAATTTTATTCTACGTCTGCAGTAATGATTAACTTAGAACTACATTTTTGTAAATGGTGTTGAATAAGTCGTATTTTTATATATAATTTAAAAGATTATTAGAGCAGAATAGAATTGGTTTATTCCATCGCAAGTTTCTACATTTTTAATATTCATTGTCCTGTACATATAGATGCAATTTAAAAGCTTAAATGTGAATTATAACAGATTTGTGAAGTCAAAAGTACTATTATTTTATATTGTCGAGAATCCACCAAGATTATTTTTTTAATTCATCTGGACTCGTATAAAATAAAAGTACAAATAACTGGTTTCAATGAACATGTATAATTTTTTTAACAATAAGTTTACTCACACATCAATAGTAAGCGTTTTATGGTTTTTTTCTAATTATAAAAATGATATCGATTTATATATGCAAGTTAGAATTGTTGCCAAACAATGATAATTTTCGAACATTTTGTACACAAAACATGCAAAAGTTTAATGAGATAATAATTGTTAATCTTCGAAGCTTTTACAATTTTTACATTTCTTTTACTCTTATTATATAGATACCTCAATTATTGTAGATTGTAGTGAAAATCTCAGCTGAAAAAACTTCCACTGGTGTAAGATGAAGTACATGTTGCAGATGAAGGTTTCGCCTATACTAACCCTTAGGTGGCCCACTTCCTAAAAAATACGTATCTGGTATATTGGGACATCTCTGACACCAGCCACTCAATTAATGCTTCTGAGTAAACAACGTTGTTTTTTAGTAGGAAAAATCTACGGTGATCATGAACTATCATTCAATAGAATGCATTATGTGGCTTTTAAAAAAATACATATTTTGTTAGTTAAAAAATTCATATTTGAATTATTATATTTGAATTCATAATTCGAATTGAAAATGGCCCTGACGCCAACGACCCCAGTAGGCCAGCTAAGGGCTATTACAGATTTTTGAAATTATATTCTGATGGTTAAAAATGGTTAAAACGTATCATTATCTTACAATCATTTGAGAATGCTGAACTTTGAATAGCTGTTAGTCTCAAAAAATAAAAAATAAAAGGTCTGCAAGACATACGAATTTCTTTGATCGTTTTTGTGCATAATTCTAAATTTCAGAGTTAGAAATAATAAGTTCTTATGAAACTGTTAGCAAAAAAGTGGGACGTTGTCATTGTTGAAACTAAAGAACGCACGGAGTTAATTCTGTAAGCAAATTTCAAATTTTTGGCTACTGACAATGGTTTGTAAACTGTCAACAAACAAAAAGTTGTGCCTAAAAATTTGAAAAATAATGTTCTTTTTCGGAAAATATAAAGGCTCTCCGATTTTCGACTGAGCGGCCCTTACAATAGGAGTAAGTGTGAAAGATGGTTGTAATTATAGGATTACACATGGGATGTCTCCTGCCGTGAGGGCGGTTGATTTCATATGGACATATAAATAAGAATAATGAAAATATTTTTGTAAACATTGAAGCGCCAGTTTTTTCTCTTTGTCTTTTCATACACAATTTTTAGAAGCCGAAAATGTAAAATTTGCGACTAGAATATATTTTTTGGACAGATAGTAAAATCTGAAATATAAATTGTTACACATTTGTACATTTCTCACATTCTCTTTCAATATCTAATAAATAAATATGTATACTGTATTCAAAAATAAGTTTACTGGCAAATGCATATCAATAATAAGATACGAGTAATATCATCTATTTTACTGTGTAAAATGCGGACCGAATTCATTGCAAATCGTGCAGTTATGCTCAAGGCATGTAGAATAATTTTTCACCAAAATATGTCGTTTTTTTTAGAGAGAACAAATGACATATATTACTGATGGAACTAATTTTTGTTAAAAGTTTGATATTTATCCTCTAATGTATCCAATATTCTTATAATCTTACCTATCCTTTTATTTCTAGAACTATTTATCGCCTGCTTTCGAAATCGATTGAAATTTTTTAAAAAATTTACAATTTGACAAAATTGCTTCGCTGTACATATTCTTGAAAAATGTATGTCGACACTTTCTATTATTTCTTGTTATTTTCCATATTCTTACGAGGTTGTATGAAATCCTTTGAAATTGATGTATTTCTTCATCAATACAATGCTATGATGTCATAAGAAACAAAGCAAATATAGTTTAATGCTTTAGATAACTGGCGCACCAAACTTTTTTCTTAACTGATAATATGGAGTTTTTTAGTTTTCACCGTACCGTTGAATATTACTGCTGAGTAAAAATAAATGGTGGAGAAATTTTTACAACAAAGTACAACATTTCTACAGCTACAATTTTTTGTTTAAACGTGTAGAACTTAACATTGTCTTTCACATACGGATAGTTTATTGTAGATGTGTATTAAATTCAAACAAAAAATAGATATTTTTACAAGCAACATTCTTAGAGCTCCAATATGTGTATAATATGTATGCATGCAATATTCTACCAAAATACTGCATTTAACAAAAATTAACTTTCGGGAAGGACCTCAGATGTTATAGTGTATCACAGATCAAGCAGTAATTGCAGTTATGCAACCATTTTTTACATGAAAATTGTAATCTCATATTCATATCTATTGCACATAGTTTCAAAACCTACTCAATTCTTCTTTAAATATAAACTATTTCATTTTTAAACCATTTGATTTAAAAAAATTTAGTTATGAAAAAAATATTTTCTTGAATATTTAGAAATAATTCATTTTTTTATTAGAAATGAGCAATTTTCGAAATATTTGTCATCCGAAGTCGAAAAACAGCAACTTTTTGGTTGCAATGACTGTAACTTCCTGTAGATTCTAGTTGTTGTAATTTCACATGGGAAAATAAAAATACAATAAAATACATAAATATACAATGAAATACAAAAAAGTTCAAATATAGCTACAAAACAGAAAAATAGAAATATTTACAAGATATTAATTATTCTTCTCCAAAGAGAAAACGTATAGTTTAAAATATTTTTAGCAGAATAGTGGGAATCCATCAAAAGCGATTAATCCACTATGTTTGAACTAGACGCTTTACTGCCCACTCAATCAAATCAGCTTTTGTCTACGCTGCCATCGTGTAACGATACTGCCCTGTCATCCCGCCGGAGTTTCAGCCATCCAGGGTTTTGAAATAAGTGGGTACAGGGTAGGCCTTCAAAATGATTGCGGAGTCGGGTATTTGGTAAACTCAGTTATAATATTTATTAGAAGTAACCTAAAGACTAATACATGTGTGTGTATGTTTGCTTGTGGATATATATTTGAGCGCCGCTTCTGTCCCGGAGATTTACACAGTGTATTGATATTCGGGGGTCAGCGGTTGACCAGTACGTAGCTGGACAGGCGTCGCAGACAATCTGGGCGGTCTGTCGGTCCGCTGATACACTCTATGATTCCTGAGGAAAAACAAAAGGGTTTGAGGGCGTGAGTTACTAATATAGGCGTGATAGCAGGTCAATGCATGCGTTCGAACCCCCTGTGGCGCGGTGATACGGATCTAATGGACCCGGCAGGTGGTCCTCTGTGTCTAGGTGCGGTTTACATACCCTCGGGAAAATCAGGTCGGTCGGGTGTGGTAGGGGCGAGCCTATCTGGGAAGAAAAGCGGTGATCAAGACAGGATGAGGGACGTTCGTCTGGCCGGATCCGCCTAGGTAGGCCCTGTCTAGTGCTAGCTTCTCGGGGGCTTCCGCGACGAGACACGTTCAGGAGCACCTGATGCCGTGTCTTGTCGATACCGCAAAGTCGGATATGCGAGCGCCCACTGCTCCGACGATGCGGTTGGATTCCCTGAAGAAGGTTCGTTTGGGATTGGGGTGTGCCTGAAATGGGTCGCGTTTGGGAGCACCTAATGCCGCGACACATTGAAACTCGATGGGCCGAAGGTACCTGAAATGAGTCGCGTTTAGGGGCGCCCAATGCGGAAGCAATCTACGTAATTTTTAGCATGTGTTTCATGGTGATAATCGTGACTACTTTTTTTCCTAATGAAACAGTCCATTGCTTCTGGCAGAAAACCCTCCTCACTACCATAATTACAAATTATCAGTCTATTTCTTACTCCAGAAGGTTACATAAAATCTCGACAATTTACAATTTCTTGTACTCTGTAACGGTAGTAATCGTAATTATTGTGTTCCATCTGTAGAATGTGTTCTGCCCATCCGAATTGTTTCGTATGATTCTTCCCGCACCATGTTTCATCCGGATACAATATTTTTTATCCAGCTTCTCTGCAATATTAAATTTGTGGGAGAAATGTTGCTATTTTTCCTGCGATTTCATAAATTTTCCTGTAGACAGGCTTATTTTTATACTTTTCGCAAGAGGACTTCATTGCATTGAACTATTTTTTTAAAGTGCTTATACTGGAAGTCGGCTAATCTGGAATGTCTTCTTTCAAGTTTGCATGTAAATCTTCAGCTGTAGGTTATCTTTTCCGGCATAAAAATCATATATTTTTCTTCAAATTACGCCTTGTAAAAATTTGTCGCTCTAGATCTTTCAATAATTTTGTTGACGTAGTTACTTCAGCCTGCATATTTCTCCGATTTAAAGTACTGCCTTGCTCGAAGAATCATTGTTTTTTTCTCTAATTCCGTAAGTTGAGGTTTCTGTTTTTCACGAATAATTCTCCTGCGCTGATTTTATAGTCTTCCGCCTTTCTGTAAAAGCAAATTCATTACGAACACATTTCTTGTCACTGACGTTTTTACAGTCATCGCACATTCTCGAATCATCACAGTCGTCGCACATGTTTGACACATCACTATTACAGTCAGAGTCTGATAAAGAACGACCCCTATTTTATTTCTTCATTGGAAAGTGAAAATAATAGTTGAAAGTGCTCATCCAAATTCTGTGCCCTATTTTGACTAGTAAATAAAATAGAATATGTAGGGTAATTCTCATTTACTTGGAAATCGAAAACGAAATACTTTTTCGATTTTAAAGAAATTTGAAAGTTCCTACGATCACAGAAGTAATATTTCAAATCATAAAAATAATGGCAAATTGCATAGTGTAATTGCGAAAAACGGTCTCAAATTACTCTATAATTCAATTTAGTCTGGAATTGTAAAAGCATAATTCTGACCTAGAACGGGGACCGATCTAGCGGAAGATGAGTCCCGGCATTTATAGAACTTTAAGCATAATTAGGTCTCATTTAAGTGATAAATTTTGTTCAGGTAGTTTGCACTATGGTAGTCCAAATTTATACCCATGAAAATTCGAAGTTCAATTTTTCAAGATCGATTCGACGCAATTTTTTCGTTTTCCGGAAAAAGAAACTCCATGTCTTTTAAATCTCCCCTGGTTTTTCGTTGACCTCCCTTTCCCTGGCGTCCTTGCATTGTACCCGAGAGATTCCCCAGACAATATAATATATCAGTTCTATATAGCGGTATTTTTTGGAACTTTTATTTGGTGTAAATGGTGCAGTTGATCTATTTTAAGAGTAACATTTCTTTTTGAAGATTTTTGTAAACTATTGAAACCATTTTCATTCTCTTAAAACTGTGTCATCCTTAAATCAATTATTCAATGTTGAAAGTATTGCCTTTTTAACGATATTTTGCTGTTATTTAAACAATTTATATTTTTTAACAATTTCGTCCTCTGCAAATCTTAAAAAGTTACTACTTTCTGGAAAGAATTAAGTTCTTTATGAATTCTAAGAGTAATATTTTCTGTCGAATTATTGAAACAATTTTTAATTATTAAAACAACGTTTTTCTTTGTGAATCATAAAAGTTACTACTTTCTGGAATCCATAATGGAGTTATTGAATATTGAGTAAGGTATTTTTACAACTATTTAAACAATTAATAATCATACACTTCCGCCTTTAAATGGAAAAGGGGAATGAGAAGTAATATAAGTATTCTAATAATTGCGATCTTTCTTTCACAAAAAAATATCTCTCTAAACATGGATTGCGTATGAGATAACATTAAAAAAATTTGTTCGAGAATGATGGAAAAACTGTGGGAACAAATGAAAATTATTGAAACAATGGCCAAACGTCCTAATCACAAAATTGTACTTTTTTTATGTATCTACCAATTGTTTTAAGTAATTAATTTTTTGTTGCAATACTTTGTGCCAAATTTTGAAAAAAAGGAAGAATTCATTTTACAATTCAGAAAAAAGTTCAATAAATCAAACGAAAAATGGTTATCGTCAGACTTCGTAATAACATTTGATCATGCAAAAGCAGACAGAAAATCTTCGGAAGATTTTGAAAGCGTTTCAAAATAAAAAATTGTATTACGGAAAGTGCTATAGATATTAAAGAAATTACGAATGAAAAGATTATACCTTTTACTTTAGAAGAAGCTACCCTGGCGAACCAAAAGAACCGAAAGGTGCCTCTACAAAATACCCTTGAAGACCCCACTGAGTGCCCCTTCGGTTCCTTCTTCAAAAACTCAACAACAAAAAAACAGCAAGATCAACTTTTAAATTGTTAGAATTCGGATGCTACATTAAATTTTTCATGAAAAACTCACGGAGTAATCGCAATACTTTTTCTTGCAGCGTTAAGAACTTTAAAAAATAAAATAGCTGTGACTTACATGGGCCGAAGGCGGCTTTAAGTGCATCTTCTTTTAGTAGCAGTTAATAAGCGTTCCGCCTGTAACTTTGAGAATTTTTTCTGGATGTTAGCGCGACGCAGTTTAAACCTCAGACAAAAACGCTGCGATGCAAATGAGAGCAGCCAAGTAGTGTCCTTGCGGTTATGAGACGAGATGTCAGGACTGAAAGTAAAGGATTAGTTTAAATTCTCATTTTTCATATTATTCTTATCGCAGAAGGTATTAAATTTGTGTAAAATTAGACATATAAATTATTACATATATTTATTTACATTTATTTTCCAATTTTGAAGTTTATTTTAAAACTTCGCGTACAACATACTACTAGAGCTATTATGGACACGCTTGAAGTCACCTTCAGCAGAAGTTAAGGACATTTAAAAAAATGTTTAAAGCTGCAGAAAAAAGTATTGCGATTACTCCCTAAGTTTCTAATGTAAAAGGAAGTCTAATGTAAAAGCAGTTTCTTTGTAAAATAAAAGTGCAGGTTCTATGTCCTCAAAGGACGATGCGACACAGAAAATGGAAAGAACACGCTGAGGCGCGATAATATTACTTGTATGCACTACAGAAGTGCTGGCTTAGCGATTGTATTCTTTCCTCTAAATAAAGTGTAAACAGCGCTCTTCTGTAATTTTCCTCAAGTGTTCGTGATGTGCAAAGTTGCGTTCCAACTACTCAAGGAGCAGGTGGAGTAACTAGAGTTCGAAAGGCGGTAACTTACGTAAGGAAAGCCAAGAATTAGCCGGTAAGTTCTCTAGCGATTTTCTTTTTTAGAATATACGAGAATTTAGGGTTTTCACCAAAATAAATGTAACTTTCGAGCTCAACTGGTTTTTAACGCACCTATGTTGATTTTCCGTATCTTATGAAAAGATTTTTCAAATTATTAACTAACTATTAGCTGGCTACTTTAGCTTATTCACTTGAAAAACAAGTTAGATTATCAAAAATTAGTACAATTGTAATTAGACTTACGTCAGCTTATCATAACATAATACACAGCAATGAGATAATACTGATTTCTCACGTAACTGCACTATCGGCGGAAATCACCTACACGCCTGGTTTTTGAAGCTATTGCCAAAATTGCTTAATGTTTTTATTTGACATAAGACTTTTTCCTCATTATAGAATGACGGTTAATAGAATTTTTTGTCTAATAAGCTAAATTTGAAGATAGAATGCCAATTTTATAAAGAGATATGGCAAAAAACCTCAAATTTCAATGTCGTCTAAAATTTTGTTAGTCTTCCGTGTAGAAATTATCGGGCCAGACTAGCTTCCAGTTAGGGCATTGTATAGAACGTCTAATCTAGATGGTCCTTTCGGGCCTTAATCGGCAGCCCCCTAGCCCGTCATAATCATACGAGGGTGGATTGATAAGTTTCCGGCCTGACCAAGAAAAACAACGTTTTTAAGAATTTTTTTTTTTATTTCTCAACATAATCTCCTCCAAGGCTAATA
>NC_046665.1:17537289-17541728 GCF_010883055.1 Belonocnema kinseyi | reverse complement strand
ACAAGCTATCTAAGGATGGTACTATAGAACGCCACCTCAAGGTAGGCCTAGTGGCGCTATCTCTTGGTCAGGCCGGAAACTTATCAATCCACCCTCGTATATGTTTCTTTGTATCTAACCCAAATATTTTGTTGCACAGTTAAAAAAAAGCCTGGGTGTTAAAAAAGTATATTTCCAAAAATATTCAGGGTGTTACCGACCAACGGACTAGCGCTAGATTACCTTATTTAGACAAATCTAGATTAGCTTGACCAGGCTAACGTTGGACCATACAAAAACGTTTCATTTCTACTGAGCGCCACTAGATAGCATCTTGACAGCAGCACATTATCGGCTTTTAAGGTCTATCTTGGCACCAAAAAATCGGAAAATAGATCATTTTGTAACAAAAAATTGGAATTATTATTTAAAATTCAAAGTCTTCAACAAAAAAAAATTAATTTTAACAAAAGAGTTAACTTTCAAGCTAGTAATTAAATTTTCCTTAAAAAAATGAATTCTTAAGGAACGTTTTTAATAATCACAATTTTTATGTTTTTATTTTGGAATATAAATCGTTCTCTCTTTTATTTGAATATATATATATATATATATTGCTGTGATTTGAGAAAACACCGTTAACTGCAAAAAATCGAAAAATGAGATTTTATATCGTAGGAATCGCGAAGAAAAGATGCACTGGATTATTGAAATAATTTTTTCAAATTGTCAATAACTTTAAAAATAATTATTGCTACATTTTTAAAAAACGCCGGTAACTGCAAAATTTGGCGAGTCGTGGTTTGGAAGAGAGCCGTAACTGGCCGTTAATTGCAGGCTCAAATCATGGACAGCTGAATACGTCACAGAACAATTCGAGAAAAAGCCGCAACGGGCAATTACGGACTTTACTAAATTATCGGGCGGTGATTTTGAGCCTTCGTTATTTTGAAGAGGTCCGTACGCGCTTCCGGCGTTCTCCGGAATCTTCGAACCCCGAGAAAAAAGGTCTAGAATTCGAGAAACGCCGTAACTGCATTTGTTTTGAGCTGCGAAATTCTTTTGCCGTGAACGGCATTTTCTCAAATCACGACGGGCCTATTTCTGAGGTCCGTGATTCGAAGAGAGCCGTAACTGCCCATTACGACGTTTTCTGAATTTCAGCATCCTAATAACACCGTTAACTGCATTTTAGATAATTAACATTTTTTAACCATTTTGTTGGCAAAAATGTAAAGTTTATATGCAACTTAGTAAAGAATAACAACCAAAAACTGCAGAAAATTAAGTAGAATCCGCGATGCATGCGAAAAAAGATTCGAACAGTTTTCGTCAATTTTCGCGGCTTCTTTCATTTTGCAATTAATGGTGTTTTCTGAAATCAAGGCAGTATATATACAAACTCAAATAAATATTAATTTACAACTTTGAGTGTATACCGGACTAAAGACCGGATTCTTAAGACTTTAAAAGTTTCGAATTATATTAAACATATTGCACACAGTATTATTTATATTATCGTCAGTATCGGCAATAATGTCTTTTACGTTTTTCGTTTCGTGAATGAACAAATTGAAATCAATATTACCAGGTCCATCGAGGTTTCTTTTTTCGACTTTCTGTTCATGACTTATAATCAGAAAATAACACCGTGAAGTGAAAAGCAGAAATGTTCCGTAAATTCACGAGGAAAGCCATTAGATTGAGCTCGTCGGATGTTTGTTCTATAATGACTAATTCGCAGCACCTCGTTATTTGTAAACTTCAGAATGGGTGTAAATACATAAATGAACTATTCCGTGAAATCACACTCATTATATTGGTCAACTCAGTTCATCCTCTTTTCCAGCTCTACCAATTTTTTCGGGACGAATGGAAGCAACTTATAAATTACTGTAAGTCTATAAGTAGGGATTCCTTGGTACTTTAGAATCTTTTAATTACTTTAAAAATTCTATTGCCAAGCAGCTGTTCTCGAATAAGGAACAAGAGACCATGTACTAAATATGTACTTTAATACTTGGTGTTCTAAAATCATATTGTATGGCTCCCCGTGTGGTCTTACAACTCGTGCAGAAACTTTGCCGTGGCCCCAAGCGGGGATGGATCGGGGCTAATCGGGCCCAAGTCGGGGAATCCGAACGTGGTCAGATCTGTCAAGAAACACACGCCCCGATGTATACTCTTTTGTTGATCATCCCAGTCTTTCGCGTTACCGAAAATTTTCCTATGTGGACAAGCATTTCCTCCTAATTGATCGTAAAACTTGTCCATTTTGATTTTCGAACAGGAAATTTAAAAAAATTACACAGGCACACAAAAAAGTGGTCTGTCCGACAGACTACACTAGCATATCTATATGTTTTTGGGGTCGCTGAATTCGAATCCGGTGTCCAAATAACCAAGTTGGCTCGTATTTTTCTGAAAAAACGAAGAAATAGACGTAAAATCGACAAAAACAGCGATTTTTTAGGTATGTTTTTGCAAAAAAAAGTATATATATTTTCTCGCCCGGTGGACTTAACCAACATATTTATATGTTTTTTTGAGTCGCTGAATTCGAATCTGAGGCCTAAATAACCAATTTGGCTCATACTTTTTCGAAAATCGCAAAAATAGAGGTAAAATTGACGAAAACAGCGGTTTTCGTGCATATTTTTGCAAAAAAAAAAATATATATATTCATCCCCGGTGGACTTATCCAGCATATCCTTATGTTTTTGGGGTCACTGATTCTGAATCCAGGGTCCAAATAACTCAGTTGGCTCATATTTTATCGAAAAACGCAAAATTAGACATAAGATCGACGAAAACCTTTAAACCTTTACCTTCCTCGACTGGGATTGTCGTTCACTGTAGATTCCCTTTGCGTCTCACGTTTCGGGGTTTTTAATTTGCTATATTCTCTTTGCATGGCAGTAGTAGGATTTTTTGTAAATAAGTTTTATTTACTTTTGAGCGTTACCCAGGAACAACGACGTGGACGTAGTAAATTCTATTCTATTTGGGGTGCTTTATTACCGTGCGTCCCCTTGCCTCTCACGCTTATAGGGCTTTTTTATTTTTCTTTATATCGCTTGTATCGAACCCTTTTGTCTTCAAAAGACCTACGTAGTGGGTTTCGCTTTCGTTTGGTACCTTGATTGACTTGATCTCGTTTTAAACTCCAACAGTAGTCAGCCATCATGTTCATATCCCAATATCCCTAATATCGCCTCTCCATCTCTTTTATATCCTGGTGGAAACGTTCGCCTTGCTCTTCACTAAAGTCTACCAGGTTGATTGGAAACTTATTTATATGCGAATGAAGAAAATGTAGCTTCATTTTATAAGGCAGCCTAGTTTACCAAAGTTTGTTACCATTTCTGAAACCACGTTTTGATAGTCTGGACTTTTCTTATTACCTAAAAAGTTTTTTACAACATTTCTAAAACTAAGCCCGGCGTCTTTTTCAGTGCCACACATTTTTGTAATGAATTCTGGATCCTGCAATATTTTTCTTATCTGCGGTCCATTGAAGATCCCCTCTTTTAATTTTGCTTCGGAAAGTTCTGAAAATTGATCTTCCAAATACACATAGCAATCGTCATCCTTGTCAAGCGCCTTGACAAACTGTTTCACAGGACCCAGATTTATATGAAGTGGTGGAATCAAAACTTCTTTTGGGTAAACTAGAGGATCTTCAATTATATTTTTTTTTCCTTGCTCAAATGATGTTCTTTTTGGCCATCTTTTGTTGTAATGACGAACGCGATCTCGACTGTCCCATAAGCACAAGTAACAAGGTGTTTTTGTATACTCTGATTGCTGTTCTAAAACGATTCCAAGAATTTTGAGATCCCCGCAAATTTTCCACTTACAAGTTGAGTAATTGATTTTTTCCAGGACAAATTTTAAATTACTGTAATGCTCTTTCAGTTCCGCAAAATGTGCGATTGGAATTGGAGCGTAAACATTAGTATTATGCAATAACCCTGCTTTTAGACTGCGCTTAGAAGTGTCAATGAATAGCCGCCAATTTTCCGATCTATACAGTCCAGGTTTCATTTTTTCCATTAATCCGTCAATGTTTTTACAATAGACTAATTTTCCATGATCATTTTCTTCAGAAGTAAAAAACGGCTTAAATTCTTTTTCCCTATTTCTGTAGACTTTATTCTTTTCATTATCTGGTATGTACACTTCTGTATTAACATCGCTGCTTTCATCATCATCCTCGTCATTGCCATAATCTGAAATGTCACTTTCATCACGATAAACATCGAAATCTTCATCAGTACTCTTATTTTCTTTTGCTTCAGTCGTCTGTCTGTCAAGTGACAAATTTTTGGAGTTTTTTGTAACATCGTTATTGTCAACAGATTTACAGTCTGTCAAGTTAAAGCGTGGGTGGCTTTACTCGCAGTCGGTAAGGTGTATCGACATGATTTTGGTGTCAAAATATTAAGAAGAGCTCCCTC
>NC_046665.1:17525611-17537189 GCF_010883055.1 Belonocnema kinseyi | reverse complement strand
TTGCTCGACACCTTGACAAATGTAATTCCATGTAGAAACATGCGTTTAAATAAAATATTTTACCAAAAAAGTTACCCACGCTTTAACTTGACAGACTGTAGTGACGCTAGGTACATCAGGATATTCGAAGCACTTTTCTTTTTTCTATTGATTCCTGTCAGGTTTGTCATACAAAAATAGCATTCCTCTTTCCGAAAAGGTTTCCTCCATATCGTAGGTTGTTGAATCTTAAGGGTTTTCTTATTTCCTTCTCTGTGGAAGTGGATAAATTGGAATTGAAACAGCGTTTAGAAGACATGATCTGTTTTGATTTGGGGGTTTATAGTAATAGTATAGGTATAGTATAGTAAAGTAGTGATTTAAAAACACAAAAAAAAAAGAAACTGATAATGGTTTTTAAAACTGTGCTAAATTCACATTAAGAAGCACGCTTAAAAAGATTGTCACCACTGTCCTCTTGACTAACGTGAAGTTCGAGCGCGATCTTTCATTTGTTTGTTTGAAATTCATTTATTTTGACGTGAAGCTCGAGCGGGATCTGTCATTTGTTTTGTTCGATTTTACCTCTATTTTTGCGACATTCGAAAAAGTATGAGCCAAATGAGCCAAATTGGTTATTTGGGCCTCAGATTCGAATTCAGCGACCCAAAAGACATATTAATATGTTGTTTAAGTCCACGGGGCGAGAAAATATATTTTCTTTTGCAAAAATATACCTGAAAAATCGCTGTTTTTGTCGATTTTACGTCTCTTTTTTCGTTTTTCAGAAAAATACGAGCCAACTTGGTTATTTGGACACCGGATTCGAATTCAGCGACCCCCAAAACATATAGATATGCTAGTGTAGTCTGTCGGACAGACCACTTTTTTGTGTGCCGGTGTTATTAGGCTTAAGACGATCTCGGGGTACCGCAGCCTGCTTGATCCCTCGGTGACCGTTTTCTATTGTTTAGCGCTGGACTCTGTCTCGAAGCTGGACGGCTCTCAACCGGCGGCTTCTGCATTATGTTACACGGGAGATTTAAATGGTTTCTAGTGTATGAACTCTGTTGCAACCTACCATGGAGTTCGAGTCAAAGGCGCGTTGCCGTGTTAAAATGTTTGGGTAACTGCAATGCACAGTAACGTACGTTAGTTAAAGAAATTTGTATACTATTTACACTAAATGTATTTATACAAAATTAAACACCTATGGAGTCTAATTATCAACGAAACGCACGGGTTTTTTAAAAAATGATTTACAGAAGTTTTTAACCATTTGGATACTTTTCTTTATAGTTTATAGTTTTTTTATAATTTGTCTTTTTTTTGTAAAAAATTCTTGTTCTTGTTGTTGAACATTAATTTCTTTGGTTCAAAATGACTTTTGAAAGTAAAAATTAATTTTTTATGCCAAAAATTTAAATATGTTTTGTTCTCAACTATCTAGTATTAAGGAATTTTCCAGAGAACCATTGTTATAAACAATTATTGTGTCAAAATATATAAAACTTAAGATTTTTTCAAATAATAAATTCCTTTAATCGGCAGAATAGCTCCAGTTATCCCTTAAAATAATAAATATTTAATAATATTTAATCAAATATAACAATTCAAATTTTAATAAACAAATTAGATAAACAAATTCAAAATTTTGATAAGACATTCAATTTTAATATTTTGCCACAAGAATTGTTTATAACAATGGTTATTATCAAGTTTTCAATTAGTTTTGTAATTAAATGTCATTCCTACATTAATTTTGTTACCGATACTAAAACTATTTGCTAATTTGTTAATAAAATTTGTGTATAATAAATAAATGGAATAATGAAAAAATTATTTGTATTTCATGAGTTCCAAAATATTCATTAAAGACAATATAAAGTTTACCTTATCAGTTATTAGATCTTAAAAATGGTTATGTACAAAATTACAGTTTGTCCATACTTTAATAACAAAATTATTAATGAGAAAATAGAGGAGACATAAGTTCGGAGCGTCGAGCTCTTTAGAATTTAATGAACTTTAAAACAAAAAATTCAAAATCGGACCAAACTTGAAGGCTCTAGACATTTTTAAACAAAAAAAGTGTATTTCCTCCCACTATGCGCGCCTTCGACTCGACCTCAATGGTAGGGCGCAACAGAGTTCATACACTATATTCCATTTCTGTAAATGTCCCCTGTAACATAATACAGAAGCCGGCGGTTGAGAGCCGTCCAGCGTCACCGAGTCCAGCGCTGAACAATAAAAAAAGGTCGCCGAGGGATCGGGCAGGTTGCGGTACCCTGAGATCGTCTGAAGATATTTGGAGGCCTGTGCTTATCCGTCTTAAATACACTATTCTTTCTTATAATTAAAAGTACTTATCAATTTTGTATTAACTTCAACAGGAAAACACTGTAAAAATAAGTAAACATATGTGTTAATCAGATTCAACCAAAATATACTCAATGTGCCTGTCGAAAATAACTGTTCAAAGTAACTAAACCGCCGTTTGCAATTTCCTTGAACACTTACTAGGTCGTGTTACAATTGGAAACCTGGCCAGATCATGTCAGACCAATCCGGATCTGTTCGGGAATCGGGAAAGGTCTGACAATTTCTGCACGGAAATTAGTTTATTTACAGGTATAGTACTGATCGCTCTGGTGTTAATCATTAATGCCAAAACGGTGGCTCAGATGATATAGTGATCGTCCTATGTTCCAAAACTGCAGTCTTGGCATCCACGCTGGCGTGGGTTCGATTCCCAAAGCAGGAAGCGAGGCTGGACGTGCTTTGTGAAAGCTTCGCTTCTGTCCCTTGGTATACTACCCCACAGATACCATACAGTTTATAATTAACCTTACAGTAAGTCGCTAATGACCCTGGCAGTTTATGCGACTATAAACATTCGACTAATAAAAAAAATGTCATTGTCAATAAATATCAAATTTCAGACACGACACATTAAAAATTAGATCGAAGTGAATAAAACAAAATCATTATCTTGTTTCTATTCTGTCATATTATGTTATAAATGTAACAATACATTCACTCGGCTGTGGTTTACGTTACGTTATTCAAACTGGCGAAATGCATTTCCAAATTATAATTTGTAAATTACACTCCAGTTTTGAACAATATATCATGCAAATCATTCTGTATTTTACGTATAATAATTATAATTTAATTTTAATTATAATTTTTATTATTTGCAACTGGAAACCTGTTCCTCATACTGAAAAAATAATGTCCATTTTTTAAAATAATTTTTAAATAATATTTAGAGGTGGCGCCTTTTAGCAAAGAGGGAAGACTCACGAAATTTTCCCTCTCCACTTATCATTACATTTTCACGGAAAGAGATAGGTCGTAGACGCGGCTCACGGGCGGGGTTTAGATGAAACGCGTACATGCGGTGGTGAGTAGTGGGAGGCGTTTCACGGAATTTGGAGCTTTCGAGCCAATACCCGATTTCTCGGGTACCTAACAACTCAATTATTAGCAATAATAACGCTCGGATTTTTTCTCGCCGGTTTCCTTAAAAAGAGCAGCACAAAAACAATCGAAATGTGTAAAAACCTTGATTTCGATTTTTTTAGAGTAAGCCCCCTTTCTTCGGCGCACGTCTCATATAAATTATTCAAAGAATTTAATAAAATTTTAGAAACGCCTTATTCAGTAATGAAGTCAATGCTTTACAAAAAAATATTAAATAAACATATTATTATGATTATTTTTCAAGTCTCAAACATTGATGTTTTTGCTTTAAACCACGATCCTTTTTTTATATATGTACTCAGATCTATAATAGTTATTTTTATTACGTTTCATTTACGTTAACATAGGAGCGTGTTCGGAGTGCAACGTAGTGATTTCTAGGGGTGGTCCTGAGGTTCCAGCATGTGTGAAGTATGGCAGTCTCATCCGCTTGACCTGTGCTAATGTTGGCATCACAAAAAAGACCTTTGAAAAATTAAAAAAGGGCCAGATGCATTATGTTTGCAAGAGGTGTGATTCTTCATCTACTAGTGCCACCTCTGCGGAAGAGGATACCAAAATCACCTCTGAACTTGGAAGTGATCTTTAATATTGTAGCTACCACAAATATGCTGACGATTTCAAAATTTACTTGTTCTAGTCCAGGAGGATATCGATCACGTTATCCTCTAGGCCTGGAAGAATTGACTCACTCTTAGCCCGGGCAAAACTCAGGCATTTGTTGTTGGACCTACTTCATCTCCGTCGTTTGAACCTTTGGCATCATTTCCTTAACCGTGCCTTGTGCAGGAAGGAACAGGTAGAGAGCATCTGGAGGAAAACATACAGAATTTTACTCAACTATATATGAATAAGGACTGTTTAGCTACCTCCACTCGGATACTTCTGTTTAAGAGTTTAATCTTGCCTCATTTTGACTACGGTTGTTTAGTATATGATGATTTGACCGATGATTTAAATTTAAAGCTCGAGCGTACGTTAAATGCCTGTGTCTCTCTTTCAAATATTTGTACAATATTTCTAACCCAACTCTTGAAGTTACTTACTGGTAAACTCTCAAATTTAAGTCTCCGACATTTTATCTTCAAATTTGCTTCTGTTTTTGTGGAAGTTTGTCCATTTTAAATTGTATGCACGCAGTTTTACCCCCTTAATTTCTACTTTAATACACATAAGAGCTTCCAATAAATTTTTTCATGTTCATTACTAAGTATTATTCTCCTACCTAATCTGTTACAAATTATAAGGTAGACTCTATTTATTTTAGTTAGTTTATAGATTTAGTTATAAGACTGGTCAAGTATATTACCGATCAGTGCTTGTATAAATTAGTGATGACCTTGTATTATCTTGTTCCTTAGAGGGCTATTTAGCCCTAGGGTCTTTTATTTAATAAATACAAATACAAATATATAAAAGGATTGCAAATTTACGTTCTATACCTGGTAGCTTGAAATGGATATAAAAGCCTTGTTTAGTGTAATTAATCTATACCTATAATTATAAATAAATTAAGCTCTTTTTTCCTTCTACTAATCTCATTGACTTGGAGGATAAAACAACTTGATTTATTAGGCATAAATGAATAATTTATTCAATGTTCACACTCTGCCGATAAAAAAGCACTGAAAACGTACTGGCGAACGGCACTGGGCCGCCAGTGCGTTTTCAGTGACTGTTTGTACTGATTTTCAGCACCTAAACCGCACTGAAAAGTGATGGGACAGTCATATAATGTTTCTATTGTATTCGTCCCGTGCCGGGCGGGCAGAGTTATTTACAGTACCTGGCCGCAACCAAACCGACTCCCCTTTTAAAATTTTCTTTAAATTATTAACACTTTTCTTTAATTTATGAATTTTCTCATTATACATATTTTTAATTATAACTTATATACTAATATACTACTTCGAAGTTGAATTAAAAAATGTTGTCTGTTTTGGCGTATTTCATTCCATTTACGAGATACTTTATATTCACTCCAATTTTATACATCCAAAAGAAAAAGTTAGAAATCTGAAATGATTGAAACTCGTAGATTCTGAATTTCTAACCTTCTCGTAGATGATTTTAAAGTTAAAATTTCTGATTTTTAATCCCTTTCAGCTCGTGTACTTGGTAGTCTAGACGTATTGGCATAGGCACACCGATTTTCACTAACATTATAGTATATACGACCAACACACCTTTTCAGAGACCTCATAGACTCGATTTATTAGGTGAAATAGCTTTTTAAAAATTTAAATAGACACTTGAAGGGGAACCCAGGTATAGATAACTAGCGGTACAGGTAGTTCTGAAGAAACAGAACTGAGTAGGCACTGAAACGTGCGGTTTCTTTGCTTTTTCAGTGCGTTTTCATCGGCAGGGCATTCAACAAAAAATATTAATTTCATGTTTCTAATAACATTTTTCTAAATATACATCAATACATTTTTAAAATAATTGTCACGTAACAATCGTTATGAATAAATTGTTTATAAATATATTAAATAAATGCACTTTTGTGATAAGTTTTCAAAATACAGCTTTATATCTTATTTACATGCATATTTACAGAATATAAACATGTAGGGATACGGAATTCGATGCCATTATTTATTATGAAGATTTGAGTCCTCGCATATTCAGCATAAAGAATAATTTGCTTTTCACGCCTTAATTTTCACATAACCTTTAATAAGATTTCTCGGATGTGACAGGAATCTTAGTTACAGAAGATTTACCTTCTTTTTCGTGGTTCATAATCTCGTCTCTGGTACTATTAATTGTGGAATTTGTGATCGTTTAGAATTCATTCTTCTTTTTTTGATCATCTAAAACTGCATTGTTATTCTGTCGAGTAACTCCTCCAACTGGGGAACTTCTTCTTATTTGTTCTAATTCATGAAAAATAAAATTGTACACAACACAATATTATATTGATTAAAAATAATAATAAATATACAAAATGTATTTCATGTTTGATTCTTAAGTAGCGCAAAGCGAAAAACATTAGTTTTTGATACTTGTTTTTGGGAAGTAAAAAAAGTTGTGATATCCAATCAGGATAGCTCGTGATTTTTGTAAAATTGGTTAAATATCACTTTTAGTCACTACAGAGAGAGGGATTGAATATTTTTTAATTTAAAAAATTAAAATATTTTGTTTAATTGGTGCAAGAATTGTTGTGATCTTTCATATATACACTTTTTTACAATAAATTACAATATGAAATTACACTTTTCGAAAAATTAATTTTCGATCAAGTTAAAATTGGTTGAAATATCCATTTGGAGTTTCCGATCCCAAAAACAGAAAAGTAAATCAAAATTAAAATAATTCCTTAAATTCTTGTGCGAATTTTTTGTTAAATGTTGGCATATCTAAGAATACATATTTAACAAGCCTTAAAAAGTCGTTCCTATATTTTCGTGATCTTGAACAAAAATACGTAGTTTAAACATTTTTAGGAACTGGGAAATTGGTCAAGGACTATTTTACTGGTTCATTCTGCAAAATTTAATTTTTTATCCTTACCCAGGTTTCATTATCGTGTATTCAATTGAATTTCTGTTGATCTGATTAATGGAATACTTACTTCAAATATTTTACTAGTATTTTTCATAAATATAGAACTGATCAAGTGGAAGACGGGTATATTACACTGCAAGGACAGGAAGTTTCAATATTCTACCCGTGCGGTGTGTACCATTTCTCTTTATAGCCGATCGAAAGTGCGTTCACTAATTACATTTTTAATTATTATGAACAATAAAATCACGTTCCGGCAGGCCAGATGTGCGGTCATGTTTAACTTTTGTTCCTCACTTCGGCGCCTCTTCCGTATCCTCATTAAGGTTTGAATTTTTTAAATGTTTCTCTCTCTCTATCCCTCCTTCTCACTGTCCCAGGTACCTGAAAAGGCAGGTCGAGTAAGATCCCAAGACTGCCAAATATATTTTTGCGGAAATGATTAAAAGCATTACTTCATAGTTGAAAAAAATCAAAACTACTTGTTGCCCCCTCACATGTATGCAATCCGATGAGAATGAGGGGCCAACTTCATTTTTAGCTTATAACGCAATAAGTTATACGCAATGGTGTAATAAAAAACCAAATGCAACAGCATTATTCGATTAAAAACACATTTTATCGTGAAATCCCCAGTCACAATATCAATATATTATAAGTAGATAGAAAAGTACTTCTCTTCGTTTCTTGCTGATATTTGCGAAACTAATGTCATGTTTTCCCAGGATGCACCACGTGGAGGTCATCAGTCAATTTGGCATCCCTTTATTTACACTAAATACAACTATACACATCCTGTATTAATAACTTAACAAACCATATATACACTATATACATACACGATACCCAATACTATACATTTATGTGACTGTCAGCGAAGAAAGTGACCTTACTCGCCAAAGCTGAATTTTACAGTACGGGCGATCGTAGCCGAGTGCGCAAGCAGGCATTTGAGTAGTAGGGGAGGCGTCAGCAAAAAGCACCACCACCACTTACCACTTCATCCTTAGGCGCTCATATCCGTGAGCCAGTGGAGCTCACGGATACAGCGCATAACAGCTGTAGTGGTAAGTAGTGGGGCTGGATTTCGTAAGTCTCGCGTTTGGTCTCCGACTACGTTTATCATGCCTATGTTTGCAGCTTAATAACAAAAAAAGTAATCAATTAAAAAATTTCTGATTTTTGCAAATGAAAGAGCAACTCAACAAATATAAATTGGTGTAAAAACCTAAAAATCGATTTTTGGCGCGTAAGGTCCCTTTCTTCGTGGACGGTCACATATACACTTCATATGCACAAAACTCTTGCCCCGCTTGAGAGTGGCAACTAATTCTCAAGTACTTTGATTCATTCTTAATAAGTGCAGGCATATGTCAAATGTCCTCGTATACATGCTCAAGTGTTTTGTACTATCATTTCTGATTTACTTTAATTTTTAATTGCGGAATGATCTTAGTATGTTGTGTTTGTGATTTTAACGTGTAGTGCTAATGTTTGCCAGTTTATATTGTTCCCAGTTGTATCGAACGATTAAAGCCATTCGATATATTGTCAAAGGTAACATATTCTCAGTTAT
Organism: Belonocnema kinseyi; assembly: GCF_010883055.1. NCBI lineage: Eukaryota > Metazoa > Arthropoda > Insecta > Hymenoptera > Cynipidae > Belonocnema > Belonocnema kinseyi. The sequence continues at coordinate 17,528,632 of NC_046665.1, read as the reverse complement.
CTCTATTTTGTGCCTAATGGGTATATCTGCGTGAAGTTCAAACGTGGTCTCTCATAGCACCCTTCAACTCAGCACGAAACGATTTCACTTTCTTCTTGCTCAGTACCGATGCGTGCAATTGTCATATATTATACACCTAGTTTCACATAGAGGCATGGGCCTAATTTTCCTGCATTCTGTTACATATGTAAAATATATAGTGTATAGAAATTAAGGGATAATAATATGACTGACAACCTCCACGTGGTATATCCTGGACAAATATGACATTAGTTTGGCGAATGTCAGTAAACGAAGAGAAGAATTTTTCTATTTACTTTTTTAAATAGAAACGCCCCTTTTTGCCACCGGCAATCGAAAGAACGGAAAATTCTAAATTCCAATTCTCACTTAGGTTATATGTTCCGGATGGCCTTAAAGGTCACCTTAAGGTCATTTTAAATAAAAAATGTTTTGATGGATATAAGAATAGCATTATTGGAAAATATTCCATAGCGGACAAACTTATGTAAGTATCACGCGTTGATGAGAATCTAAACTTTAACCTTGACCCTGGCAGCTGAAGGTCAAATCTAAGGTCACCATCAGGTTCCTTGTTAAAGGTTACTACGGAAATGACCTTGACCTTTGTGAAAAATATCAAGCTTAGGGAGATATAGACTGGTTCCGCTACTTTTGTGATATCTTGTGTATGTGTTTAAATATTTATATACGAGGTGTGTTCAAAAAGTAAGGCGATTTTTCAATTTTCGCGGGCTACGTACATTCAAGTTTTAAATATTTTGTTGTGTTGATACACTCGTCACGATCATATGTTCACAGTTTTGACTATATAGTTCGTGTTGTTTTTCTGGCAGAGGCGTAAAAGATTAGAAGGGTTTGGTGTGCTCGGCGATTTTCTTCTTTCGAAAAAAATGGAGCAAAGAGTTTGCATTAAATTTTGTGTGAAAAATGGAATCCAGTGCTCTAAAACTCTTGAAATGTTGACAGTTGCATACGGTGAGTCTACTCTGTGTAAGAAGAATGTGTATAAGTGGTACAAGCTGTTCCAAGAAAGCCGAGAGGATGTCGAAGACGAACCTCGCCCTGGACGTCCCAGCACGTCAACAACAGATGAAAACGTTCAATCAGTGGAAGAAATGGTGTTGAAAAATCGCCGAATTACCATCAGAGAAGTTGCTGAAGATGTTGGCATATCGATTGGCTCATACCATGCTATCTTTTCGGACGTTTTGGGCATGAGACGCGTGTAAGCGAAATTTGTTCCAAAACTGCTTAATTTTGATCAAAAGATCCATCGCATGACCATCGTTCAGGAGATGTTGAATGAAGTCAATAATGATATTCACCGGATTTGGCCCCCAGTGACTTTTTTCTTTTCCCATAATTGAAGAGACCCATGAGGGATAGAGGGTCCCTGTACCAAGGGTTTCTGCTGAATATGGTTACAAAATTAATAGGCAGTCGCGGACAATTTTCCGTGGGTGGTCGCGAAGGAATTAAACCCCAAGCGGAGGTGCGAAAACCGTGCCGAAAGCTGATTGGCACCTGGGTGAGGTGTCTAGAACGGTGACTCTGGGATACCGGGCGACCTCTCAGAGTACGCAGCCTTATCCTTGCATGCGGGGCTCTACAAGGATGGACGAAACCCTTTCCCTAGCTTCTCGTGGGAACAACAATGACAACACCAAACATAGTTGTAGTAAGTACGGTTCAAAACAACGGAATGCCCAGGGCTCCCGACAATGGGTCGGCCAACAATGCCGACCAATCTAGAGCTGGGGGAGCCAATGAAAATGAATTCAATGCGATGGATCGGCGGGATCTCGTGACCTTCGGGTGGACGGAGCAACTGAATCACGACTTGCTAGACTGCTACGATGCGAGTGTGGCCCGTGAACGGCGTTACATGGCACGGCTGCATGCTCTGGGGTGCGAGAAACACCCTGAGCTATCGCACTTTTCGCAGCAACGTCTGCGAAACCATACTGAACTACTCCGTAAAAGGGCCTATGTAAGCGGAACGCCTACTCTACCACAGCTAGTACAAGCCGGCAACAAAGAAAGAGAGGCGCCACTAAGACCAACCGCGGGCAGGCATCCAATAGATGAAGAGCGATGCTTTACAACCCGAAGAAACATCAACACCAAGGTTTCTCTCAAGACTAAAGATCTGGCTGAAATGGATGACGAGCTTCGTGGACATTTTTCCGGTGAATCCGACCTCTGGGCTATCAATTATTGTGTGTATAATGCAGCGAGAGCTTTGGCCGATGCGAACCGTAAAACAAAACCAATGGCTGATCATAAGACCAAAAGACGAATGCATCAACTTGCCGTAAAGATAGGCTGGGCAAGACAGTACGCGTCCCGTATTCAATGTGTGATTGACTACATCACATCTGGCAGGAATTTTACCGCCAAGGTTCGAAAGTTCGCGCGCGAACTCTGGACCCGTTATCACACTTAACAAGTCAAAGCTGCTGACCATCAGGCAGAATATTTTTGAGAGAATACGGATACTATCTGACGCTAAGAGAAGTCTAGAGCGGAGGGAGAGGTGGGTCAGAGAAAATCAACAGTTTCTCTCTGACCCATCTCGACTCTTCCAAGACCCTCCAGTTACTGTCGAACACCCACCCAAACCAGAGGAGGTCGAAGTATTTTGGAGAGAAGTCTACGAAGTTCAGCATAGACTGGACGAAAACTCAGAAAATATAAATAGCTTCAAGGATTTATGTATTGCCCTCATAACACCTAATAAAGAATTCCCACCCATCACTATCGAGGAGGTGAAAAAAGTATTAAGAGGGATGAAGCACTATTTCGCACCGGGACCAGATTGTATCAAAAACTTCTGGTGGAAGAAGTTTTCTTCAACCCATCAGCATTTGGCCCGTATTTTCACCTCATATTTGAAGTCACAGCTATCCTAAATGATAGGATTGTTCGGGCAATTGAACCTGTGTGGCAAGAAATGTATGAACAACGAGGCTCAAAGAAAGGCGTAGCCGGATGTCG
>NC_046665.1:17523577-17525511 GCF_010883055.1 Belonocnema kinseyi | reverse complement strand
TTATTTAAAAACTGGCGTTTTTTCATTTATAGCGGCGGTTTCTTTTAACTTTTCTATACTTTTCCATTTTATTATTTTCTCTTAACACTTAAACTTAGCGGGAAACGGTGCGATAAGCATGTCGTATAGTTTAATAAAAATTAAGTTTAGAATATAAGAAAAATAGTCTGCTGCAGTGTTCCGTTTTGTAAAAATAGAAGCGAGGATGGATTTAAATTTTACCGTTTTCCACTAGGGTGAAGAGAAAGACTCTCAGAGTGGATAATAAATTGTAGACGCGACAAATAGAAACCCAATTCAAATTCAAGATTATGCGAAGTAATTACTCATAATTATGACTGTGACAATATAAATCAAGTATATGGGGTCTGCCGAAAATGTTTATATATAATTAAATTGACTATGAGCATTTTTTTATATATTAAAGCGAAATGAGAACCAGAAGAAAGTAAGGTTAGGAACCCGTTTTTCTACAGAGCGACGCAAGTTAACTCACGCAAATAAAAAGGACGTATGATATAAAATAAATCATAAGATAATAATTTTAACGCACGCCTATTTGTAAACTGAGTGAAAGTTCGTTTACAATCATAATTTTTGCAATAACTATTTCTTGGCAAATTTGTGGGTTAAAAAATCATAGTCTGATTTACATATTTCATACATTATGTCACATGCACGGAGAGACTTTTGATATTCGTATTTCTTTAATCGCATATCCATAATTCAAATAAAGTGTACAAATTTGGAGATAATCGAGGTTCGGTTAGGAAAAGTCGAATAGTGACTATGAAAACGCAGATTAGTATCTATGATTGAAATAAATCGTACGCATTTAAGACTCTTACGTAAAAAAATTACAATATTTCTAAGTCACTGTATTGAATTTTATAATGGATTCAAATAACGAAAATTAGTATAGTGCTTTGACAGAAGTGAAACAGAATGTTGTACATTTCGTAACGAACGCATAGCAAAAAGGAAGACGGAGAGAAGCGCATGAATGTACACTATTACATGGACTTCATACACTCCTTAATATACAGGGTGTCTAAAAAGTCCGGGGACGGTTGGATATTTCCTCGGTTAAAATATTTTTCAAAAAAGTGAAGGTCATTCTTAAAGTAAATTTCAACGAGGAATTCAATGGTGACTTTCATTTTGACCTTGAAGTTGACCTTCATGGCTTTTTGAATTTCAAATTTGTTTTTTTTTAAATAGAACCCCCCTTTTTACATCTGCAATCGATAGAGCGGAAAATTCTACGTTCGGGTACGTACCCAAGTCATAGATCAATTGTAACGGTCAAAGTCAGTTAGAGGTTATTTGAAATTAACAAAGTTTTCCGAGAGGTCAGTGTAATTCCTGAAGTAAATTTAAGTGGTGAGTTCTGTATTGATCTTGGTTACAGCGTTTTGAATATTGTAAAGTTATACAGTCCTGTACCGTTTTTCGATACTAAGTCAATACCTAACGCGATACCATAAGTCCTATACCATTTTTCCATACGAATATTACAAATCAAAACTAAATTTACGTATTACGAGTACATACATACTATCTTTCGCTAAAAGATTATTATGGCGCAAGCTCAGCTTTCGGAAAGAGGGAGGGTATCTGTATATATATAATTAAAAATTTGTCATAAGGACAACCGCAGGATTTCGCCGGGAGCGGGTGCTAATCTGAAAAATTGCACCCGCTTCCAGCGAAATCGCGGTAAAATTTCAGCCACAACCACGCCTCACAACCGTGAGATAGGTGGTTACAGTCTGTAAAGGAATCAATAGGACGATCCAGCAAAAGCCTCGTGCACCCTAAGAACACGAAGTGACCCAAGGACAACCGCCTTCTGCATTTTTCCCGCAAGTGTTCTAGCATATTCTTGACACGCAGGGATGCTTTTTAGGCTATTAGCAAGTGAAAGCTTGACA
>NC_046665.1:17518931-17523477 GCF_010883055.1 Belonocnema kinseyi | reverse complement strand
TGAATAAAAACTCAATTATTTCATTGAAAGATTAATTATTTTGTTGAAAATGTAACTATTTTGTAAAAAAAGTCAGATTTTTTGCAGATAATACTCTTTTTGACTTTAAAATTAAATAATTTCGTTGAAAGTTCATGTATTTTGTTGGAAATTGACCTTGTTTGGTAGAAATTTAAACTTTTTGGTTGAAAATGTATACTTTTTTATCATAAATGCAATTGTTTGGTAGAAATATCAACTTTACATCTTCTTGGGTTTAAAACTCGATTATTTCACTAAGAGGTGAACTACTTTGTAAAAAAAATTAGTTTTTTTTCAAGAAGGTTTTTTAATTATGGTTGAAAATTTAACTATTTGATTGAAAGTTTAACTCTTTGATTGAAATCTCATATTTTTGGCTTAAAAAATGCAACTTTTTGTAGATAATTCGTCCTTTTGACTTTAAAATTAAATAATTTCTTTGAAAATTCATGTATTTTGTTTAAAATTCGTCTTTTTTTGTAGATCATTAATTTTCTTGGTCGAAAATTCATCTGATTGGTTAACAATTTAACAACTATGTGGAAAATTAATTTTTTCTGTTACAAATGATTTATCTTTATCTCAAAACGTAACTATTATAGTATTCAGTAAAAATTAATCGTATGTATTGGTTAAGTTGGAAAATCGTTTTTTTATAGAACATTAATCTTATTGGTCAAAACTTCACCTTTTCCCTTGAAAATTTAACAATTTTGTTGAAAATTAGTTTTTTTTTCTTGTTCAATTCAATTTTTTATCACAGTTCTTATCTGGAAATTGAACTATTCCATTTTTGGTTGAAACTTTATCCTGTACATTGTATTAGTTAAAACACCAATTATTTGATAGAAAATTAATTTATTTGTTTTCGATTATGATTTTTTTTTAATTAAAAGAATTTTAAAATAAAATGTTTTAAATTTAATTTAAGGTATTAAAAATTGTAAAATAATTGATTTTACAAGGTGATTCTGAATCCGTTCAAAATTAAAGAATTAATAGATATTAATTTATAAAATTATTTTCAATTATGACTTCAAATATTATTTCAGTCTTAAAAAATTTTATTTTCAACCCATTCAATTTGAAATTTTTTAATTAAAAAAAGAAAATTTCGTTAATTATCAGTAATATTTGATCGTTCATTTTAAACAATTCCTTACAAACAACTGTTGAAAACTATACAAATTTGAACAGAATGGTTCGAAATGGAAAGCCTTGAAATTGTTTTTGTAATGAGCTAAATTTTAAGTTTGAATGCTACAATTTTATTTTTAAAAAAGAGTCAATATTAATTTAAAACTTGAAATTATTTCAAATAATTTAAACCAGGATATACCAAAATTGTTTTGATTTTTTAACTTTACAATTAATACAATGTACAGGATAGAGTTTCAACCAAAAATGGAATAGTTCAATTTCCAGATGAAAACGATTAATTTTTAATCAATCCTAGAATAGTTACATTTTCAGATTAAAATAAATCATTTTTAACCGAAAAAATAAATTTTCAACAAAGTTGTTAAATGATACATTTTCAAACAAAAAGATTAAATTTCTACCAAACAAGGTCAATTTTCAACAAAATACATGAACTTTCAACGAAATTATTTAATTTTAAAGTCAAAAAGAGCATCATCTACAAAAAAATCCCAATTTTTAACCCAAAAATATGATTTTTCAACCAAAATCTTAATTGTCGACCAAATAGTTTAACTTTCTATCAAATTGTGGACTTTTAACGCCCAAAAGATGCATTTTTTACAAAACAGTAAAATTTTTAACAAAAAAGTTAATTTGAAGGCTAATAGTTGAATTTTCAACTGTAATTATGAATCATTAATAAGAAAAAATTAATTTGTTTACTAAGTACTTGAACTTTAAGTGAATAATCGAATTTTCCACCCAACAATTATGATTTTAATTTTTAACAATATAGTTGCATTTACAACAAAACGACTTTGCAATCAAAAAATATTTACAGTTGATATTTTAACCGAAAAATTTAATTTTGAACCAAAAAGTATAAATTTTTCATAAGATAATTTAATTTTTACAAAGAAAGACGAATTTCTAACAAAATACGTGATTTTTTAACCAAAAGTGGTATAATGAGAGAATGTGTTTTATTCTGGTCATACGGTCCAATATAAATAAAAATGGATTCAGATGTCAATAAATCTTTATTCGTCAATTTTAATTGATATAACCAACGTACGTTTCAACCCAGTTACAGGCCTTCTTTAAGGTAATAAATCAGCTAATAACTGTCTGTTTGATGTTGAATATGTGCTGGAATCAGAGCTTCTTTTCTACATCTGATTAAAAAGTGCGTTGCTCCTTTAGATTAACCAACGTTCAATTGGTGCGTATCCAAGTTCCCATAAGTTGCATCAGAGTGTCGCCATACCTTCTTTGTATGTAGTTTTAATAACGCATAATGTTAGAAAACGTGATTGACCTAATAAACTCTAATAAAAATGGTATAGATTGTTAGTTTCAAAAATGTATTTTCAACAACACATAAAACATATTTTCATCAAAATAGTTAAATAAATTAAATTTTTTCTTATTAAGGATTCATAATTATAGATCATGTATTTTGTTGGAAATTGACCTTGTTTGGTAGAAATTTAATCTTTTTGGTTGAAAATATATCATTTAACAACTTTGTTGAAAATTTATTTTTTCGATTAAAAATTATTTATTTTAATCTGAAAGTGTAACCATTCTAGGATTGATTAAAAATTAATCGTTTTTATCTGGAAATTGAACTATTCCATTTTTGGTTGAAACTTTGTTCTATACATTAGATTTTTTTCCTAAAATTAAAAAACTGCAAAATAAAAAAATTGCCTTAAAATCTTCCTGATTCTTTTTTTTTATATCTAAAATCTTTTCAAATACTAACTTAAAATTAATTTTTCAAAATAAAAAATCATTTTCAATTTTCTTAGCAATCACAACAATTTTTGTTATTCTTTTTCAATATTTTACAATTCTCAAAAAGCTTAATTTTTTTTAAATCTGCAAAAATCTACATCGTGTATCAAATTATTTGAAATAATTTCAAGTCTTAAATTAATTTTGAATCTTCTTTTAAATTAAAATTGTAGCGTTCAAACTTAAAATTTAGCTCATTACAAATTTAACAATTCAAGGCTTTCTATTTCCAACCATTCTTTTCAAATTTGTATAGTTTTTAGCAGTTGTTTTTAATGGATTATTTTAAATGATTGGTCAAATATTGTTGATAATTAACGAAATTTTCTTTTTTTAATTAAAAAATTTCAAATTGAATGGGTTAAAAATAAAATTTTTCAAGACTATTAACTCTTTAATTTTGAATTTGGATAAAGTTTCAACCAAAAATGGAATAGTTCGATTTCCACATAAGAACTGTGATAAAACATTGAATTGAACAAGAAAAAAAACAACTAATTTTCAACAAAACTGTTAAATTTTTAAGGGAAAAGGTGAATTTTTTACTAAGAAGATTAATGTTCTATAAACAAACGATTTTTCAACCTCATCCATGTATACGATTAATTTTTAATTAATCCTATAATGGTAACATTTTCAGATAGAGATAAATAATTTTTAACAGAAAAAATTAATTTTGAACATAGTTGTTAAATTGTCAACCAATCAGATGAATTTTCGACCAAGTAAATTAATGATTTACAAAAAAAGACAAATTTTAAACAAAATACAAGAATTTTCAACAAAATTATTTAATTTCAAAGTCAAAAAGACGAATTATCTACAAAATGTTGAATTTTTTAATCGAAAAATATATTAGTTTTCAATCAAAGAGTTGAACTTTCAACCAAATAGTTAAATTTTCAACCATAATTACAAAACGTTGTTTAAAAAAGCGAATTTTTTGCAAAGTAGTTCAACTCTTAGTGAAATAATCGACTTTTAAACCCAGGAAGATGTACAGTTATACATTTTCAACCAAAAAGATTAAATTTTTACCAAACAAGGTGAATTTCCATCAAAATACATGAACTTTCAGCGAAATTATTTAATTTTAAAGTCAAAAAGAGTATTATCTACAAAAAAGCAGAATTTTTAACCCAATTTAAAGGCAAATAGTTGAATTTTCAACTATACTCATGAATCTTTAATAAGAAAAACTTAATTTTTGTACTAAGTAGTTGCAAACAAAACGTCTTTACAATTCGTCTTTACAAAGAAAGACGCATTTTTAACAAAATCAATGATCTTTTAATTAAAAATGGAATAGTTTAATTGTCAGTCTGAAAAATGTATTTTCAACGAAAGAGATAAACCTTCAAATAAAAAAAATAAAAATTCCAACAAAGTAGTTGAACTTTTGATAGAAAAGAGGACACTTTTTTACCAAATAATTCCATTTTCAACAAAGTAATTAATTTTTCAATCAAATAATTGAGTTTTTATCCAAACGAGATGAATTCCAAAATCGCCAATCTTTAATTTCTTTCAAACGCGGATCAAGATATAAATAAGTCTATTATAATATAACATAATTATAATA
>NC_046665.1:17516582-17518831 GCF_010883055.1 Belonocnema kinseyi | reverse complement strand
TAGTAACGCGCGTTACCCGGAGTTCGTTAAATTTTTGTAGTACTAACGGTAACACGGCAACACGCGTTATTCAATTAAGAACTGAACGGTAACGTTAATGAGATAAAATTTTATAGTAACTTTATAATGCAAAACAACGTGCGTTACTGTACGTTTTACTTTAAAAAATTTGTTAATCGAAAAATTTTTATACAAAGTATAGTTGAACTTTAAATCGCAACAATTAGTTATATTTTCAAACAAAAAAATGAATGCTCAATTAAACATATAATAGGTTATATATTAAGCAAAAAAAGGAGATTTTAATTTTAAATGAAAAGCCATCAAATTCAATAAAAAATGGTATCGCCTTAGGTATTGACTTAGGTATCGAAAAACGGTATAGGACTGTATAACTTTTTGGGGAGGAATAGAACTCTCACCAGAACACCTGGAACTTTTAAAGAAAAATTTCCTTATGATTTTACAATACTCAAAACGCTGTAACCAAGATCAATACAGAGCTCACCAATGAATTTCTTTTTGAAATTTACTTCAGGAATTACACTGACCTCTTGGAAAACTTTGTTAATTTCGAATAACCTCTAACTCGCCTTGACCGTTACAATTGACCTATGACTTGGGTACGTACCTGAACGTAGAATTTTTCGCTCAATTGATTGCAGATGTAAAAAGGGGGGTTTCCATTTTAAAAAACAAAGTTGACCTTCAAAAACCATGAAGGTCAACTTGAAGGTTAAAATGAAGGTCACCATTGAATTCCTCGTTGAAATTTACTTGAGGAATTACCTTTTTTTTTTTTGAAAAATATTTTACCTGCGGAAATATCCAACCGTTTTGACACCTTTCGATATTTTTTGAGTTGCCTTTTTGAATGAAACCATCGAAAAAAATTCCAAATGTTATTATTGCTAATCATTGAGTTGTTAGGCTGACTTCAACTGATCGTCCTAAACAATCTCACTTTTCAGAATAAGTCCCCTTTTTGCAGCGCACGCCACATATGTGTGATTTTTAACATTTAAGGCTGTAAAGAGTGGTTCTATTTTTATTTTTATATTTTATTTTATATTTCTATTTTTATAATTTATTTGAGAGAATTGTAGCAACGTAGAAAAATCCCTAAAATATCACTTTATACATATACTTTCATTTGTTTAAAGATCCTGCAACTTCGAAAGTCAATTAGCGAAGAAGATAAATTGACAACGAAATATAACGTGCGATTGACTCAGGCATATAAAAGTAACTGGAAACTAAAGACACACGACGAGAATATTGCTGATGAACTTAATGTCTATAAAGAGGCAAGTAACGCTGAAACAACTTCCATAGACATCTGTAAAGAACATATCAAAGATTTCAAACAAGAAAATAAGCGATTATTTGACGAAAGCAAGTAAGAATTCGACAATTTACTTATAGGCTGCACTACTTAAATTTCGTACGGTTTGTTAGGGTTTCATAGTTATTGGTCTGAGAGAGAATGAAGACGTTATGGCATATAATTTTTATGCAATAAACCTGTTAACTGGCATTTCAGAAATTTTACACGGCGAAGGAAAATCGTTGTTTTTCAACTTTCAATATTTTTTTAAACTGTAAAATTTGTTCTCTTCTAAAGATGGGCGAAAAGTAGGATTCCTACTTCGTCCCGCCCTCCGACTTTCTGCAAACTTCGTCGAAGCAGTAACTACTGCACGCAGGAGCTTCGCACGGCCTACTGCAAATTCCGGTTGGTATCTCTCCTGTCCGCCAAAGTTGCAGTCGTTCAGTACCCTGGTTTGCCTGATTTCTCCTGCAAACTCTGGCGGCACTCCTGCAGCTCTTCCTACTGCTTACTATGGCCATAAGAAAGGAAACACGTGTGCACGCAAGGGTTTAATCTCCCACTAGGACCATGCAGCAGTGATCCCAGATCTGAAACGAGACGTGGTCAATACTATCACAGGTCTATGTCCGTGTGAATATTTGTAGGAGACGATGTAATTGACTGGATTGCGCGCGCAACCCATTTCTCCTCTTCTGAATTTGAAAACTCGAAGGTGCACGATTGCCGGTCGAAACACTTCGGCGGTTCTATTTATATCTCTATCTGCTTTGAAATAAAATGAAGAGGTTGGGATTTTAATATTTCCAGATTTCGATGCTGGCGATTCTCATGATTTGAATACTTCGCATGCCTCTTTATATGCGTATATTTTAAGGTTACGTTATTTCAAGTATAAAATATAAATTACATAAATATT